>NC_086445.1:717701578-717896578 GCF_028390025.1 Pseudophryne corroboree
ACTTGTGAGCGAGCGTGTCGCATGTGCGTCTCGACCACGACTAAGCGTCTGCTACGCTAAGTGCGTACCCTAACGGTAACCCATACGCCAATTGCGTACTGAGTCTCTTACCCATTTTATAGTGAATGTAATAAGATAAATAGTTAGCTTTATCAATTGGCGGCTCGTCCATCCTCCACATATCCGCACCAGCGAACACAGACTTTATCTGTCAGCAAGGGCGGGAAGGCAGTATCCCTTCGTATCGGGATACAGTAGTGCTGGCTAGATAAGCGTCTGTTTCGCTACGCTGTAGGAGTGCTGGTGGAATCTGGAACCGGAAGGTAAGAACAGTACGCTATTGTCTTTTAAAACTGTTTATTTCTGTTTTGCGTACGCACACACGCACGCACGCACACACCTGTATTTCTTTTCATTTGTGTATTTTCACACCTCACCTTCCTGTTTGCCATTTCACAATTGATAACGTGCTGAGAAAGATTTGTTGCTATTGGTAGTTAAAAGTAATATTAATACGTTAAGGAATAATTTGTAAAACACGCACACGGCTTGCCTAAGATACAAGGAAGTTCTGTGTGGTGTTCAGTAAATGATTACAGTTAAAGATCATCTACATTGATATAAACGTGTTAATTGTATTTCTGTGGATATACCTGGCTTGCGTACATGTGTCTCTAACAAAGGGCGGGACTAGCGTACGCGACGCAAGGGCCGACGCACGGAGCGTATATTACGCAACGGAGCGTCTGGGTACGCCCACATAATACAAATAACACGATAGTATTGTTTTAGTTAGGCGATAAGGAGGCAAACGCGATAATAGCGCAAACCAATCTCAGTGTCCAAAATTTTAAGCTAATAGATCCTTCTCTAGTTGCAACTCCTCGGGATTAGCCTGCGATACTGAATGAAAGGGATTTCTGCGCAGAAACGAAAGTAAAGAGTATATGAGGTGAAAGAGTGTGTATACATATATATGTTTCTAAAAATTTTGGGGTTGAACCACAGGAAATCATCGAGTTCTCGTGAGGTACATACGTGTAAGTGACTGCACGGTGGCTTGGGAGGCATCCCTTGTTAAACATTTAAAAAAAGAGCATTAGAGTATAGCAGACCAGGAGGTCTACTGTAGCACAGACCAGGAGGTCCAGACAGACCAGGAGGTCTAGGTACAGCAGACTAAGAAGTCCGCTATAGATAAAGAGTAAAGAAGCACAACACCAGGAAGGGTTGGTGCGGTACCCATATAGGCCATTAAGCTCTGGCTGAAGGAATTCGCAGCCACAATTTTCGATTCCACTGGTCGCTCCGCACATAAGATTAGTTGCTTATGTGCAGAACGATTGTACTGCACGTAATTGTGTGCATTAGTTAGTAACTTGACCCAGTACCATTTGCGTACGCTAGAGGGGTCATAAACGCTATTTGTACATTCTAACGTGATTTGTGTAATTTTTTTTATTTTAAGGGAGGTTCGCTGGTCACTTGGGAACTATCCAACAACCAATAGTTACTGGAAAGGGTTAAGTGCTCTTCGGATCACACCCACATGTTCCAGTAAATAGAGGTTCAGGTCGCAGGGGCCCTAGGTCGAGTACGCCAGCGCTAGGGCAGTGTGTGGGCGTATTGGTCGACGTGGGCGAGTGAGTGGAGGTACTCGGTAAACTTCCGCCGCCGGCCTACCCCGGACATCTTGGTTTTTGTAAGGGTTCGCTGAAGACCCTGATTTGAAGGTCAGAGGTAGTGAAAGCAACACCTGCAAAGATGGGGGCCAGTTGTTCAGGTAGGGGGCGATCAACCTCGGTTCGGGTTGACTTAGTAAACCGACCAATCGGGTCGGCAAGGTATGTCATGTGTGAGAAATACGGTTCACACACAGAGGTTTTGTGCGATGAATGGGAAAGAATGACTGTGCATGATGGGGAAAAGTTCCCACGGGTAGGCAGTTTTAGTCCCGAGGTGTTACAAAATCTAAGGAGAAGGATATGTCTCATTAAACCTGCAAAGAGACGGATCAAACATTATGATTATTTACAGTTATGGCAACAGGAAGGTGAAATACAAAGAGGATTGGCTCAAGCGGCTGGATCTAACCCTATCAGAAAACTGATAGCCACCGCGCCACCACCACCATACATAACGGGAGAGAAGGTGGTTACAGAGAATGGCACACTGGTGAATGATAAACATGCACTTAGTAACTGTATAAATGTTAAGAATAATGTAACCAAGATTGTTGATGCTAATATTAACCCGTGCAAGCTGTACCCTGTTTTAAACTTTCCCCAGGATTGTGACCAAGAGGATGAGCCAACAACAATATCGGCACTCTCTCTAGCAGCCACCATAGCAGAAACAACAGTGGGCACGTCCCAACCAGTAAGAGCAGTATCAAAGGCCCCTAGTGGAGGGACAGGTGAGGTCGTATCAACTGGTAAGTACGGCACCATACACTATGCTGAAACCATTTCACCACATGTTGTAGAATCTACTCAGAATGATGTTATTGAACTTAATCCCGTTAGGGTAATTGCAGTGCCAAATGGGAAAACTGACACTTCAGGAGTCACTCCTCTCAGACACATCGCCATGCACTGCCCCTTTTCCCGAATGGAATTAAGATCAATGGTGTCTGAATTCCCTGATCCTAGGAAAGATCTAGTTGCAAGCCAGGAATACATTAGAGAGCTAGGAAATACCGTGGAGCCCAATAACAAAGACTGGCAGATATTGCTGAGGGCATGTTTACCCTCCAATGTCGACTCAGCGAGATTTATAGCTGACTGTAAATTAGATGAAGAGGTACTCCTTACGGACGTGTACAACCAAGATAATGTAAAGAGAATAAATTTACAGTTAAAAGAGTATTTTCCAGCTGTTGTCAAATGGAACAAAATTTTCTCCATCAAACAAAAAGAGGGAGAAACAGCTGCTGATTATTTTCATCGGGCACGACAGGATATAGCTAAGTATACAGGCATAGAAGACATTAAGACACATGTGAATCATAGAGAAGTAGCAGTATCTGTGTTAATGGATGGTTTAAAGGAAGTATTGAGGACGAGGGTACAGACCACCCAACCATGTTGGCGAGGTCTGTCGGTGGCTACTTTGAGAGAGGCCGCTATTGATCATGATCGGAATATCACCAGACACAGGGAGTCACAAAGTGATAAGTTAATGGCCGTAAGTATACAGGCCCTGACCACAAGGCCACCTCTGTATAAATCTCCGACCCCTGTGGGTAAGTCAAATGTGGTAACTTGTTATTACTGTCATAAAGAGGGACATTTTGCACGAGACTGTAGATCGAAAAATGCACCAAAATCATATCAACCCCCTAGACAACGACATGACACACGAAATTGGGATCAAGGACCGCAGAGACGGAGTTACGAGCCACACGCAGGGGAAACAAAAAGGTATCCCCCAAAAAGAGACTGGCAAGTCACTGATAGTTCCCATTTACCCCCTTCACAAGTAATAGCTGCCAGCGCAATGCAGGGAGGTCACCACGCACCATAGGGGCGGGGCCACACCTGTAATCTGCAGCCAGTAAAATTAATTGCGAGCCTTGGAAGTGAACCCGAGGTCACAATTGATGTAGCTGGTAAATCTCTAAATTTCCTTGTAGATACGGGGGCGGCCAAGTCAGTGATAAATTCGACCGTGGGCATGAGAACCACTGGTAAAACAATTCCAGCCATGGGAGTAACAGGAGTAGTACAGCACTACCCTTTAAGCAAACCTGCAGAGATTACGATAGGGCCTTTGCATACCAAGCATTCTTTTCTGCTGGCTGCATCGGCTCCGACTAATCTCCTAGGGAGAGATTTACTGTGCAAAATGGGATGCATCATATACTGTACTCCTGAAGGTGTGTTCTTGGACATACCCGAAAACCACGCTCAGGAAGCGCAGGATATGCTAGACTCCCCAACAAGATTAATGTCACACACTGTTGTTGTAAATAGGTGTCCGTCCAAGGTAGAGGAAATGATTTCCCAGATACCGGAATCACTTTGGACCAAGGATGGACAAGACACTGGATTGATGGCAAACGTAGCCCCAGTAGTTGTGCAAGTAAAAGATGGTAGGATAGCTCCAAAAATCCCACAATACCCTCTGAAGCCAGAGGTGGAGTTAGGAGTTTACCCTGTAATAGAGCACTTGCTACAACAGGGCATTCTGGTAAGAACGTCCAGCACTGCCAATAGTCCCATCTTCCCTGTTAAAAAGAGAGGGGGGAGGGGTTACAGATTAGTGCAGGATCTAAGAGGGATCAACAAAATAGTTGAGAGTCAATTCCCCGTAGTGCCAAATCCAGCTGTCATCCTTATGCAAATCCCTCCCACTGCCAAATTTTTCACTGTGATTGACCTCTGCTCCGCTTTCTTCTCGGTACCTCTGCACCCTGACAGTCAATACTTATTCGCATTCACATACAGAGGAGTTCAGTACACTTGGACTCGATTACCACAAGGTTTCATAGACAGTCCAAGTATTTTCTCACAGGCCCTGCATGATTGTTTACAGTCTTTCCAACCAGAGAGTGGATCAATATTGATACAGTATGTGGATGATTTACTGCTGTGTTCAGATTCACTGGAAGCGTCCCTGAGAGATACGAAACAACTCCTGTTTCATCTTTCAGACACAGGACACAAGGTTTCCAAGGACAAGTTACAATTATGCCAGACCCGTGTGAAGTATTTGGGACACTGTCTAACACAAGGACTGAGACACCTTACCGCTGATAGAATTCAAGCAATTCGTGACATGACCCTGCCACAAACCCAGCAACAGATAAGAACATTTTTAGGAATGTGTGGGTATTGCCGTAACTGGATCCCAGGTTTTTCCATACTAGCCCTACCTTTGCAGGAGATGGTCTCCTCAAACAAACCTGATCGGATTTCGCACACAGACGAATCTGAGATGGCATTTGAGAGACTTAAACAGTGCCTAACGCAGGCACCAGCATTAGGTATGCCTGACTATGGGAAACCCTTTGAGCTGTACGGAACAGAGAGTGCTGGGTGCGCAGCAGGTGTCTTAACCCAGAAGCATGGTGATGCCAGCAGGCCGGTAGCCTACTATAGCGCTCAGCTAGATACGGTAGCGCGATCCCTTCCCACATGCTTGCGAAGCGTTGCAGCAATAGCATTGCTAGTCACAAAGAGCGAAGATGTAGTGCTAGGACACAACCTCACAATTCATACACCACATGAAGTGTCAGCCTTACTGAATTCGGCCCAAACCAGACACGTCTCATCAGCGCGGTTTACAAGATGGGAATTGGCATTGATGGCCCCCGTAAACATCACCATAAGGAGATGCAGCGCATTAAATCCTGCAACGTATCTCCCAGGTGTGCCTGGACAGGCACAAAGGGTGGAGGATGAGAGTGATGGTGAAGGAGGATTTAATACAGGGGATGACACGCATGATTGTATGGAAAATTTCACGGCAAGGCCTGACATCAGTGACAACCCACTGGAAGATGTAGATTTTACTTTCTACACTGACGGTAGTTGTCACAGACAGACGAACTCGGGAGACTTGTGTACTGGATACGCAGTCGTAGATGACCAAGGTACCATAGAAGCGGAACCGCTAGGCCCACCACACTCAGCACAAGTTGCTGAACTGGTTGCCCTAACCAGAGCATGTGAATTGGCTAAGGGCAAATCAGCCAATATTTACACAGATTCTAGGTACGCCTTCGGAGTAGTCCATGATTTCGGGGCCCTATGGCGCCTCAGAAATTTCATGACGGCAGCTGGCACACCCGTAGCGCATGCAGCCCACATCAAAAGACTTCTAATAGCGATACAGGAACCCGACAGAGTGGCTGTTATCAAGTGTAAAGCTCACACATATAGCCAAGACCCGGTATCACTTGGTAACAGCCGAGCAGACGAAGCTGCTAAATCAGCAGCTAGTAACCCCATACAAACAGATCGTACACGACTGATGGTATTTAATACTGTAAACACACAGAAATTGTGTGAAATGCTAAATTTGTGTTCACCACAAGAAAAGGCAGTCTGGAGGTCAAAAGGATATGGCCAGGAGTCCTCAGGACTCTGGACAGATGGACAGGGTAAGCCAGTGGCACCCAGAGCATACCTTCCACGTCTAGCGGAAGCGGCACATGGGCTGACTCATCTAGGCAAAGAAGGAATGTGTAAGTTGGTAAGAGCTTATTGGTGCGCCCCAGGATTTTCTTCCCATGCGGGTAAAAGAGCGATGACATGTCTCACCTGCTTGAGGAAGAATATCGGAAAGGCAATACCGACAGAGCCATCCCATATCCCTCTGACAGATGGTCCTTTCCAGGTAATACAAATTGATTTCATACAATTGCCACCTTGTAGAAATTTAAAATATGTATTGGTCTGTATTGATGTGTTCTCAAATTGGGTTGAAGCATTTCCCGCGGCCACAAATACCGCTGTATTTACTGCAAAGAAAATTGTGCAGGAATTTGTGTGTAGGTATGGTATCCCTAGAATCATTGAAAGTGATAGGGGTACCCATTTTACAGGTGAAGTCTTTCAAACAATGTGTAATTTGATGGGAATTAATAGTAAGCTGCACACTCCGTACCGCCCCCAGGCGAGTGCGAAGGTGGAAAGAGTAAACAGCACTATTAAAAATAAATTGAGCAAGGTAATGACTGAAACAGGACTGTTATGGCCTGAAGCTTTGCCAATCGTATTATACAGCATCAGAACCACTCCCAGGTCCCCTCTTAATCTGTCTCCTTTTGAAATTCTGTTTGGTCGACAACCTCATGTTATGATTAACCCCCAGGATGATTTGAAATGTAACAATGAAGTAACCATAAAGTATTTGGTTAAGATGAGTAAGCAATTGAGGAATCAGAATGATAATCTAAAATTGGTGATTCCTGATCTGCCAGACAGTAATTGTCATGACATTGAACCTGGGGATTATGTAATGATACGGAATTTTCTACGCTCAGGTTGCCTTATTGACAGATGGGAAGGACCATATCAAGTCTTATTGACCAGCACAACAGCATTGAAGGTTGCCGAGAGAGAGACTTGGGTCCATTCGTCTCATTGTAAAAAGGTCACTGACCCAGAGAGGTCCCGTGATAAAGAACAGACGGTAGAGGTTGTATCACTAGAGTGTCTGTTCAGGGAGGATTGAGACGACACCTGAGCGCTGAGAATAATAAGACCGGAAGCTTGTCGAGCCAGAATTCTTTTTACCATTTGTTATTTTCTCCAGTTCCCACCTCCCTCTTATTTCCTTTCCCCCCTTCTTATTTTTCTCCTTTTACTCCTCTAAGATGGACTTGCCCCAAGAGACTGTGATCCGGATTTTCCTGTTGACCATGATGTTGACCAGAGCAGTCTGTTTCGGTGAGAGTACCATGGAGGTCGAGAAAGGATCGGGAATGGGTTCTGATGACCAGGATGCAGGCGTAAATTTCCAAGAGCAACATAATCTCCGAGTAAAGGCGAGTATCAGAAAACGATCAGGTAGCATTGACAATAGAAGGAATTGTGAAGGATTGTTAGCTGAAGAGAACTGCATCTGTAGGCATTGTGACAATATAGTTGAGGATGGGTGCATCAAGAAATGTCAGTCCAGTTTTAATGTCCACATGGACCGGCATCCATTGAGTGACTATCACTCCTTAGTGGGTAAAGTGTTAAATCAGACAACTGTTGGGTATGCTCTCAAGTACCTCAAGGTCATAGCAAATCAGGACTAGTACCATTCCCTTTAACTGTAGGAGAGGTACTTGAGCTAAGTGGTGGGAGGCCGGTGGACAAGAGGTTTAATATCTCTAGTCCTCCTAGTTTGAAGCTCCACCAATATCACGTGGATAGGTCCTTAGTGTGCTTTAACATTTCCAATCCCCGAAAGCTGGGAAATTGGGAAGTGTCATGGAGTAATCAAACCATGACCTTTTCATACAGACCCGACAGAATGCCCATAGACACAGAACTTATACGCCAGATAGCCGACCGTGGAAAATATTTCCGGTATAGGTACACTCTAGGAAGTAGGACCATGCGAGTTGGAGAAGTACCACCAGGATACTGTGCACATATCGTACAACCTGATACGTGTACTAAACAGATGGGAGAGTTAGGGTTAGGAGATTTCACATGGAAAATTTGTAACATGATAATGTCATACTCCGTCCCATATGTTCTCCCCGATGATGCATATTTCATATGTGGGAGGAAGGCGTATAAGTGGCTTGCCCCAAACTCAGAGGGATTGTGCTATATTGGAAAAGTACTGCCTGAAGTAATGACTGTAACCCATAACAAAA
This sequence comes from Pseudophryne corroboree, assembly GCF_028390025.1. NCBI lineage: Eukaryota > Metazoa > Chordata > Amphibia > Anura > Myobatrachidae > Pseudophryne > Pseudophryne corroboree. The sequence goes on from NC_086445.1 coordinate 717,709,902, forward strand.
TGAAAGATATTCACCGCAGTGCCCAAGCTCCTTATACTCATACTCATTACGAGCACGTCGTTAAACGGCACCTGATAGAGAGGACAGAGCATTCGGCCTCTGATCTGATCCATGAATCCACCGGGATTCAATTCCTACTCGCGTTAGATATCACTCGTACCGCCAGAGGAGTGATAAATTATAAATATATATCTGCGCTTGCAAATTTATTAGACAATATCACCGAAATGTACGACGACACATTCAGGTACACTGGGAAAGAGTTACAAGCCTACAAAACAGAACTGGTTCAGCATAGGATGATTCTCAATTACCTCACAGCTGTGACAGGCGGGTATTGTGTTACCCTAGCAACTCAATATGGAATAAAGTGCTGCACGTACATTACAAACAGCACGGAAGACCCAGCCGAGGTCATAGACCAAAAGATGGATGACATTTTACAATTAAAGTGGGAGTTTCGAAGGAAACACAATCTCACACTCGCTGCTGTGGGTAATGAGCTGACCAGTTGGGTGTCATGGTTGAACCCACGAAATTGGTTCTCGGGCTTAGGAGAATGGGCCCAAGGTATTATTATGGATGTAGGGAAATTTCTTTTGTGTATTCTGGGAGTCGTCATATTGGTTGGCCTGATATTTAGATGCGTTCGGGTTTTAGCGAAGTGTAAAGGTAGTACCAGGGTGATGAGTCTGAGGAGCGAGGACACTGTACTAACAACAACTAATTTGATTTATGACCCAACGATAGAGACAATGTTGTGATGAAAATGTGATTCCACGGTCCGTTTCTTTCACCCGTTTCTCCTTTGTTTTCCTCCAAGGTACAAAGACATCCGCTTGGAAGAAGAATTTGACAACCTCTTTTATACAGACCATTGATGAACTATGCTACAAGCCCCAATTTCCCTAGTGACTTTAACTTTTACGATAGCCCAACACTTTAGAGACTGTAACTTTATGGACAATGGAACAACTTTTGCTCGTTATTTAGAGCAAAAGCACCGAGAGACATCAGACAACATGTACATCAAGACAAGACATCAGACAAGACCTCAATCGGCGAATGCATATTAAACTCACATAGTTTACGACTGCATTTATAATAATTGCTTCTTATCTTCACCTCTACAACCTTCAGGTAATGACACACATAGTCGATAGGGAATATAGATACAGATATCAGCACTCACATATCCCCCCATTCATGTATCATCAACTAAATGTGCTCCCCCATTTGTTGCAACCAAAAGCCGAAAAGAGCTTGGTAAAGTTTTACAGCCCATCCACAGACCCGTAATACAGGATAAGAAGGAATTCAAATGTATACTTCGCAATACCTCGAAGCTTGATCTAAAACACGTACGGCACGATGATACATGACCCCTCAAACATGGATTCATACACACATGCTTCTACTATCGCACTAGGTCATACCTTTTTTCCCACCTGCTCCTCTCCTCCCTTTACCCAATCATAAAATTGTATTTACATTATGACATATATTTTTCTTTTTGAACTGTTTTAGGAAGTGGCAGTTATTGATGACTGCCAAAGGGTGTACTGTCAAAGTCGGAAAAAATAAGAATTTACTTACCGATAATTCTATTTCTCATAGTCCGTAGTGGATGCTGGGGACTCCGAAAGGACCATGGGGAATAGCGGCTCCGCAGGAGACTGGGCACAAAAGTAAAAGCTTTAGTACTACCTGGTGTGCACTGGCTCCTCCCCCTATGACCCTCCTCCAAGCCTCAGTTAGGATACTGTGCCCGGACGAGCGTACACAATAAGGAAGGATTTTGAATCCCGGGTAAGACTCATACCAGCCACACCAATCACACCGTACAACTTGTGATCTGAACCCAGTTAACAGCATGATAACAGAAGGAGCCTCTGAAAAGATGGCTCACAAAACAATAACCCGATTTTTGTAACAATAACTATGTACAAGTAATGCAGACAATCCGCACTTGGGATGGGCGCCCAGCATCCACTACGGACTATGAGAAATAGAATTATCGGTAAGTAAATTCTTATTTTCTCTAACGTCCTAGTGGATGCTGGGGACTCCGAAAGGACCATGGGGTTTATACCAAAGCTCCCAAACGGGCGGGAGAGTGCGGATGACTCTGCAGCACCGAATGAGAGAACTCCAGGTCCTCCTCAGCCAGGGTATCAAATTTGTAGAATTTAGCAAACGTGTTTGCCCCTGACCAAGTAGCTGCTCGGCAAAGTTGTAAAGCCGAGACCCCTCGGGCAGCCGCCCAAGATGAGCCCACTTTCCGTGTGGAATGGGCTTTTACAGATTTTGGCTGTGGCAGGCCTGCCACAGAATGTGCAAGCTGAATTGTACTACAAATCCAACGAGCAATCGTCTGCTTAGAAGCAGAAGCACCCAGCTTGTTGGGTGCATACAGGATAAACAGCGAGTCAGATTTTCTGACTCCAGCCGTCCTGGAAACATATATTTTCAGGGCCCTGACTACGTCCAGCAACTTGGAATCCTCCAAGTCCCTAGTAGCCGCAGGCACCACAATAGGCTGGTTTAAGTGAAATGCTGAAACCACCTTAGGGAGAAATTGAGGACGAGTCCTCAATTCTGCCCTGTCCGTATGAAAAATTAGGTAAGGGCTTTTATAGGATAAAGCCGCCAATTCTGAGACACGCCTGGCTGAAGCCAGGGCTAACAGCATTACCACTTTCCACGTGAGATATTTTAAGTCCACAGTGGTGAGTGGTTCAAACCAATGTGATTTTAGGAATCCCAAAACTACATTGAGATCCCAAGGTGCCACTGGAGGCACAAAAGGAGGCTGTATATGCAGTACTCCCTTGACAAACGTCTGAACTTCAGGAACAGAAGCTAGTTCTTTTTGGAAGAATATTGACAGGGCCGAAATTTGAACCTTAATGGACCCTAATTTGAGGCCCATAGACAGTCCTGTTTGCAGGAAATGCAGGAATCGACCCAGTTGAAATTCCTCTGTAGGGGCCTTTCTGGCCTCGCACCACGCAACATATTTACGCCAAATACGGTGATAATGTTGTATGGTTACATCCTTCCTGGCCTTGATCAGGGTAGGGATGACTTCATCCGGAATGCCTTTTTCCTTCAGGATCCGGCGTTCAACCGCCATGCCGTCAAACGCAGCCGCGGTAAGTCTTGGAACAGACATGGTCCCTGCTGGAGCAGGTCCTTTCTTAGAGGTAGAGGCCACGGGTCTTCCGTGAGCATCTCTTGAATTTCCGGGTACCAAGTCTTTCTTGGCCAATCCGGAGCCACGAGTATAGTCTTTACTCCTCTCCTTCTTATGATTCTCAGTACTTTTGGTATGAGAGGAAGAGGAGGGAACACATACACTGACTGGTACACCCACGGTGTTACCAGAGCGTCCACAGCTATTGCCTGAGGGTCCCTTGACCTGGCGCAATATCTGTCCAGTTTTTTGTTGAGGCGGGACGCCATCATGTCCACCTTTGGTTTTTCCCAACGGTTTACAATCATGTGGAAGACTTCTGGGTGAAGTCCCCACTCCCCCGGGTGGAGATCGTGTCTGCTGAGGAAGTCTGCTTCCCAGTTGTCCACTCCCGGAATGAACACTGCTGACAGTGCTATCACATGATTTTCCGCCCAGCGAAGAATCCTTGCCACTTCCGTCATTGCCCTCCTGCTTCTTGTGCCGCCCTGTCTGTTTACGTGGGCGACTGCCGTGATGTTGTCCGACTGGATCAACACCGGCTGACCCTGAAGCAGAGGTCTTGCCTGACTTAGGGCATTGTAAATGGCCCTTAGTTCCAGGATATTTATGTGAAGTGACGTTTCCATGCTTGACCACAAGCCCTGGAAATTTCTTCCCTGTGTGACTGCTCCCCAGCCTCTCAGGCTGGCATCCGTGGTCACCAGGACCCAATCCTGAATGCCGAATCTGCGGCCCTCTAGGAGATGAGCCCTCTGTAACCACCACAGGAGAGACACCCTTGTCCTTGGAGACAGGGTTATCCGCTGATGCATTTGAAGATGCGATCCGGACCATTTGTCCAGCAGATCCCACTGGAATGTTCTTGCGTGGAATCTGCCGAATGGAATCGCTTCGTAAGAAGCCACCATCTTTCCCAGGACCCTTGTGCATTGATGTACTGACACTTGGCCTGGTCTTAGGAGGTTCCTGACTAGGTCGGATAACTCCCTGGCTTTCTCTTCCGGGAGAAACACCTTTTTCTGTACTGTGTCCAGAATCATTCCTAGGAACAGCAGACGTGTCGTCGGAATCAGCTGCGATTTTGGAATATTTAGAATCCATCCGTGCTGTCGTAGTACTACTTGAGATAGTGCTACTCCGACCTCTAACTGTTCTCTGGACCTCGCCCTTATCAGGAGATCGTCCAAGTAAGGGATAATTAAGACGCCTTTTCTTCGAAGAAGAATCATCATTTCGGCCATTACCTTGGTAAAGACCCGGGGTGCCGTGGACAATCCAAACGGCAGCGTCTGAAACTGATAGTGACAGTTCTGTACCACAAACCTGAGGTACCCTTGGTGAGAAGGGCAAATTGGGACATGGAGGTAAGCATCCTTGATGTCCAGAGACACCATATAGTCCCCTTCTTCTAGGTTCGCTATCACTGCTCTGAGTGACTCCATCTTGAACTTGAACCTTTTTATGTAAGTGTTCAAGGATTTCAGATTTAAAATGGGTCTCACCGAGCCGTCCGGCTTCGGTACCACAAACAGCGTGGAATAATACCCCTTTCCCTGTTGTAGGAGGGGTACCTTGATTATCACTTGCTGGGAATACAGCTTGTGAATGGCTTCCAATACCGCCTCCCTGTCGGGGGGAGACGTTGGTAAAGCAGACTTCAGGAACCGGCGAGGGGGAGACGTCTCGAATTCCAATTTGTACCCCTGAGATACTACCTGCAGGATCCAGGGGTCCACTTGCGAGTGAGCCCACTGCGCGCTGAAATTTTTGAGACGGGCCCCCACCGTGCCTGAGTCCGCTTGTAAGGCCCCAGCGTCATGCTGAGGACTTAGCAGAAGCGGGGGAGGGCTACTGTTCGTGGGAAGAGGCTGTCTGCTGCAGTCTTTTTCCCCTTCCTCTGCCCCGGGGCAGATATGAGTGGCCTTTTGCCCGCTTGCCCTTATGGGGACGAAAGGACTGAGCCTGAAAAGACGGTATCTTTTTCTGCTGCGAGGTGACTTGGGGTAAAAAGGTGGATTTCCCAGCCGTTGCCGTGGCCACCAGGTCCGATAGACCTACCCCAAATAACTCCTCCCCTTTATACGGCAATACTTCCATATGCCGTTTGGAATCCGCATCCCCTGACCACTGTCGCGTCCATAATCCTCTTCTGGCAGAAATGGACATCGCACTTACTCTTGATGCCAGAGTGCAAATATCTCTCTGTGCATCTCGCATATATAGAAATGCATCTTTTAAATGCTCTATAGTCAATAATATATTGTCCCTGTCCAGGGTATCAATATTTTCAGTCAGGGAATCCGACCAAGCCACCCCAGCACTGCACATCCAGGCTGAGGCGATTGCTGGTCGCAGTATAATACCAGTGTGAGGATATTGGGTTCAAAATCACTCAGTCACGGTGGTAGATGAAAAACCAACAGTGGTTTATTAACAGAATAGGTTATAACACAGTTCAGCACACTTCTGTGATCCAATTCTACACGACAATTCCCTCCTGGAGCTCCTGACAGAACATTACTTCTTAGTCAGTCTCCTGCCTCTCTCTCCCCTCTGTCTCACGTCCCCTCTTTGCTATTATCAAACCTTTGTCTTTCCTACAATAAGGCGACACCCCCAGACAGTTTCAGAGCAAACCTAGTTTCACATGTACAGGCATGTCCCCTAGGCCACAATAGATGTTAATTAAAGTAACCTTACTTAATCTGATTGTGTGGCCTGGAATCCATTGTGTGGGGAAGAATGAGGGGGGTGTATGGCCTGACATCTGAGACTGGCTGTATCTACACAACAGCAAACACACAGGTTATCTGCGCAGTCATATGGGGGGAAACATTATTTTACAAACTATAACACAATAACCAATACATTCATATATATACATCGAAAACATAACTGTACCCTTGTAACAATAACATCATACAATATAATACAATATTGCCTAATACATAGCCAAATACAGATCAACAGTCAGTGTAGTCCATGGGTCAGACCAGGGCTAGGGAAGTAGCTGCGTGTCTTTTACCACTGTGCGACACAACGCGCCGGCTGTGTTGTCACATTTCCTCCCTCTACTTCCAAGCCCGGTGTCCTGGGTGGCTTAAGCTTGCTGAGAGTAATGGATTTCTCCTGTACCCTGGGTATTTGTAGCGAGGGATTTCCTGGGCTTGCTCGGCGCTGGGTCTGGTTCCTGCTGACGGGACAGGCCATCTGCGTTCCCATGATCTCTGCCCTTTTTGTGAGAGATAGAGAAATTGTATAGTTGTAGGGCTAAGCTCCATCTCAGCAGTCGTCCATTGTCTCCGGCAGTGCGCTGTAACCAACTAAGGGGACTGTGGTCTGTTACCACTGAGAACTCGCGCCCGTACACATATGCCTGCAATTTCTTGAGTGCCCAGACTATGGCCAGGCACTCCTTTTCAATAGTGGCATAGGCTATCTCACGGTCCAGAAGTTTTCGGGAGAGAAAGGCAACTGGGTGTTCACAACCATCCTCCCCTACTTGGCTCAACACAGCTCCTATTCCACAACCCGAGGCATCTGTTTGCACAATGAACCGCCGGCGGAAGTCGGGGGCTGCTAACACTGGGGATTGGGACAAAATGTCCTTCAGCTGGGAAAAAGCCTGCTCACACTCTGGGCTCCAGTCAATTTGTCGGGTGTATTTTTTTTGTTGTTAGGTCAGTCAGGGGTTTGGCAATGGTGCTGTACTGGGGCACAAATTTACGGTAGTACCCTGCTGTTCCAAGGAAGGCCCGCACCTGCTTTTGGTTAGTGGGCCGAGGCCATTTCAGGATGGCCTCAATTTTAGCTGGCCCTGGACGAATATGGCCTCCGCCAACCCTATGCCCGAGGTACAACACCTCTGCCATCCCCATCTGACATTTGTCAGGTCTGATTGTTAACCCTGCCTTGCTGATCCGTGCCAACACCTGGGCCACATGCTGCAGATGCTCCTCCCATGTCTGACTAAAAATGGCTATGTCATCAAGGTATGCCTGGGCAAAGTCCTGACACCCTGTCAGTAGGTGATCTATGGTACGCTGAAAGGTGGCTGGGGCATTCTTCATCCCAAAGGGCATGGCAGTAAATTCAAAGAGCCCAAATGGGGTGCTGAATGCAGACCTCTCCTGTGCCTCCCTGGTAAGGGGTATCTGCCAGTATCCTTTGCTAAGATCCAGAGTGGATACATAGCGTGCCATTCCCAACCTGTCTAACAGCTCATCTACCCGGGGCATGGGGTATGCATCTGTCACTGTCACCTCGTTCAGCCTCCTATAGTCCACGCAGAAGCGGGTACTGCCATCTTTCTTGGGCACTAGGACTACGCTGGCGGCCCAGGGACTATGGGACGGTACAATAACACCAAGCGCCAGCATTTCATCGACCTCCCTTTTGATCATATCAATCACCCTGGGGTTCACCCGATAAGCGGGTTGCCTAGTGGGCCGAGCCTCCCCGGTGTTGACATGATGGGACACTACATGAGTGCGCCCTGGCCTGCTTGTGAATTGTGGCCTCTCTACCTCCAATACCTCCCTCATCTGTAGGGCCTGGGTTTCTGTTAATTGCGAGCCTATGGGCACTGCCTCCACTCCTAGGTCCCTCTTGGTGGCTGCTAGAATAGCAGGGATGGGGTCAGTCTCTGGGTCATCCATAGGTGGGCAACAGATTGCCACCGCCCCTATCTCCCTGGTGACATATTTCTTTAACCTATTTATGTGGTAGGTACCCACCCGCTTCCCTGTTTGGTCTAGGGCAATAATGTAATCTACCCGTCCCTGCCGATCCACTACAGTATAAGGCCCTGCCCAGGTCGCCTGTAACTTATGCTTTCGGGCAGGTACTAGCACCATCACTTTCTGTCCAACCTCTAGTTCCCTGTCCTGCGCTCGTTGGTTATAGTACCGGCACTGTCTTTCCTGCGCGCCCAGGGTGTGGTCATGCGCAAGCTGCATCAGCCTGTGCAGTTTCTCCTTCATTTGGACTACATATTCCAAGATGGGAACCTCAGGTTCCTGAAATGACCCTTCCCAGCTTTCCCTGACTAGGTCAAGTGGTCCCCTTACCCTTCGGGCATATAGTAACTCAAAAGGAGAGAATCCGGTTGAATCCTGCGGCACTTCGCGGTACGCGAATAATAGCTGTTGCAAGGACTTCTCCCAGTCTCCCCCCTCCGATTCAGCAAATGCCCGCAGCAACTGCTTTAGGGTCGAATTGAATCTCTCACAGAGACCATTAGTCTGGGGGTGATAAGGGGTGGTGCGTAAGGGATGGACCCCAAAGTTGTCCCATACTGTCTGCAGCTATTCCCCTTGAAATTGCGTACCCTGATCAGTAACTACTTCTTGGGGAAATCCTACGCGACTAAAAATATCCATAAGAGCCTGGGCGATATGTTCAGCATCTATGGATGCCAGTGCCACTGCCTCAGGGTATCTAGTCGCGTAATCAACTACAGTCAGTATGTATCTCTTTCCTGTTCGGCTCGGTTTCTTAAAAGGCCCCACAATGTCCATGGCCACTCTCTTAAATGGCTCACTTATGACAGGCATGGGTTGTAGGGGAACCCGGCGTGGGGGTCCCCCGAGGCGTTGGCAGACCTCACATGACTCTCTATACTGTTTTACCTCCTGGTTAACCCCAGACCAGAAGAAATGTCGCAGCAGCCGGGCACGGGTTTTCCGAACCCCTAAGTGGCCTGCTAAGGGAATGTCATGGGCAAGGGCCAGCAACCGGGCACGGTACTGCTGTGGAACAATCAACTGTTTTCTTAGGACCCCGGGCTCTAATGGGTCTGCTTTTGCTGGCACCCGGTACAGTCTCCCCTCCTCCCACATAATGCGATCCTCCTGAGGCCCCCAATCTGTTCGTCCCGCTGCCAGCAACTCCCGCAACTGATCTGTACTTCCAACGGCCAGTGCAGGGCCTGTTGTAGCGGTTCCAGTGGTTCCTTGACCCTCGGCCTGCTCTGGGATGCAGTCCTCATCATCCTCCTGCCCAGGGTGTTCTTGGTCCCATTCAGCTAGCTTTGCCATTAAGACTGCTCTGGTGTCCGATGCATTAAACTCAATCCGTCTTGTTCGACAGAGGTCCTGTAGTTGATCCTTCTTGCTGTATCGGTAGCATAGCGGGGCAGAATCCATTGCCTGCTGTGGTTTATACCTTTCTGCTGGTGTCTTGAGTGATCCCACCGCTGCCGCCAAATGTGAGGATATTGGGTTCAAAATCACTCAGTCACGGTGGTAGATGAAAAACCAACAGTGGTTTATTAACAGAATAGGTTATAACACAGTTCAGCACACTTCTGTGATCCAATTCTACACGACAATTCCCTCCTGGAGCTCCTGACAGAACATTACTTCTTAGTCAGTCTCCTGCCTCTCTCTCCCCTCTGTCTCACGTCCCCTCTTTGCTATTATCAAACCTTTGTCTTTCCTACAATAAGGCGACACCGCCAGACAGTTTCAGAGCAAACCTAGTTTCACATGTACAGGCATGTCCCCTAGGCCACAATAGATGTTAATTAAAGTAACCTTACTTAATCTGATTGTGTGGCCTGGAATCCATTGTGTGGGGAAGAATGAGGGGGGTGTATGGCCTGACATCTGAGACTGGCTGTATCTACACAACAGCAAACACACAGGTTATCTGCGCAGTCATATGGGGGAAAACATTATTTTACAAACTATAACACAATAACCAATACATTCATATATATACATTGAAAACATAACTGTACCCTTGTAACAATAACATCATACAATATAATACAATATTGCCTAATAGCTGTCACGATCCGGGTATCTGGACGCCATTTCTTACCCATCAGATGCCTCCTAAGGCTGGCTCAGCGCTCCAGGACCGGATCCCATCTGTTATCCTGATGTGTACATTCCTGTATCCTCTCCTGTCACTCTGGGACGCTGTCACAGTAAACGCCATATTACACCTGGCATGGCGTCTCCCGCGGCCTCCGCCGCCGTCCCTGAACTTCTGCATGCAGAGTGTCTGAGTGGCGATTACGTCAGCCGCGGCCTCCGCTGTGTCCGCGTGGTTGGATGTGCATCTGTCAGCCTGGCGCCTCCTGTCTCCGGTGGCCGGCGCCGCCATTACTGTTTTCATTACCACATGGATTACAAACCAAACTTCCCTCCAAGTGTCTGCATGGGCGCAGCCATCTTGGATTCTGTCAGCTGATCATTTCCACCAATCTGTTCTCAGTATTGATAATCTGCATAATTGCCTAGCCAATCCCTTCCTTGCTGCAGGTATAAATACACTGTGCCTGAGCAAGGAAGGCGTCAGTGCTTTGGTTGTCAAACCTAGTTCCTGTTTGTCTCTCTCCTGTGATTGTCTTCCAGGTTCCAGCTCCTGTCTCAAGACTTCCACCATAGAGACCCGCACCAGCATTCCACCTGCGGTGTAGCCTGACTCTCCAATCCATTGTGGATTCATCTGTTTCCAGCTACAACATTACCTGCTTCCAGCTCAGCTTCCAGCAGAGTACAGCTTTCCTTAAAGGGCCGGTGTCCTTTCTACACTTTACCACTCTCCACCGGTATTATTATTTCTCCGCTCTCAAGTTCTACATTTCAGTTCATATTTCATCGCTCCCAAGTTCATTTATTATTTAACTGGTTCCAGCCAGTATCCACTCCGTGCTAACAACAGTCTGGTTCCAGCCAGTATCCACAGCAGCTGTTTTACCTTCAGCAACCCAGCTTTTCCTGGAACACCAGCTGGCACAATCCTGGGTTATCTCCATTGCTACAGTCGGGCCTGGTAAGGACTTTCCATCTAGAAGATCATAAGAACTATCTCACACTACCAGTGCCCTGTGGCTCCTGCCATCCTGTAGTACCCAGGAACTGTATTTATTATTTGCTGACTTTTACGTTTTCTTTTACTGCTGCTGTGTTGCGGAGTTGTCATAATAAACATCATTGACTTTTATCCAAGTTGTCGTGGTCACGCCTTCGGGCAGTTATTATTCATGTTACTTACATGTCCAGGGGTCTGATACAACCTCCCAGGTTCCGGTACATCTCAGCCCCTACAACTGAGGCTGCCTCCCGTCAGCTCAGGCCCTCAGTTGTGACAGTAAGCACTGACCTAATGAATCCAGCCGGAGACCAGGATCAAGCGGCCAGGCCGATGCAAGAACTGGCAGCCCGACTAGAACATCAGGAGGCTGCACAGGGCCACATCATCCGCTGTCTCCAGGATCTCTCTACTCGGCTGGATGGGATTCAGACAACTCTCCGTGGATCAGGCGCATCTGGTGCGTCAACCACAGTGACTCCAGCTATAACCCCACCCACCTTACCCATTTCTGCTCCACGTCTTCATCTTCCAACGCCAGCAAAATTTGACGGATCTCCAAGATTCTGCAGGGGATTTCTCAACCAGTGTGAGATTCAGTTTGAGCTACAACCTGGCAATTTTCCCAGTGACCGTACAAAAATTGCCTACATCATCTCTCTTCTCAGTGGCTCCGCCCTTGACTGGGCATCACCGTTATGGGAGAGGTCCGACACCCTGCTATCTTCTTACACTGCATTCGTGTCAACATTCAGGCGCATCTTCGACGAGCCAGGCCGGGTAACCTCAGCTTCATCCGAGATTCTCCGTTTACGCCAGGGGTCACGTACTGTAGGACAATATCTGATACAGTTCCAGATCCTGGCATCCGAACTGGCATGGAACGACGAGGCCCTGTATGCTGCATTCTGGCATGGCTTATCTGAGCTTATTAAAGATGAGTTAGCTACCAGAGACTTACCTTCTAAGTTAGATGAGCTAATCTCACTCTGCACGAAAGTTGATTTACGTTTCAGAGAGAGAGCAACTGAGCGTGGAAGATCATCTGCTCCAAAATCTTCTGCTCCTCCTCCTCGTCAACTGTCACCATCTAAAGATGAGCCCATGCAAATTGGCCGTTCCCGTTTAACTCCTGCTGAGCGCCGAAGACGTCTCTCTGAGTCTCTTTGTCTTTACTGTGCAGCTCCGTCTCACACCATCAATGCCTGTCCCGAACGTCCGGGAAAACTCCAAACCCTAGCTCGCCCAGGAGAGGGCCGGCTAGGAGTAATGATCTCCTCTCCATCTCCTCATGATTGTAATCTCCCAGTCTCGCTTCAAGTTGCTCAACGTTATCGGAACGTCATTGCCCTCCTTGATTCCGGAGCAGCTGGGAACTTTATTACTGAAGCCTATGTTAAACGGTGGTCCCTACCCACCGAGAGACTTCCTTCCTCCTTTTCCTTAACTGCCGTGGATGGCAGTAAAATTTTTGATACTGTTATTGCTCTAAGGACTCTACCAGTTCGTCTGAGAGTGGGAGTTCTTCATTCCGAACTTATTTCACTTTTAGTGATTCCAAGAGCCACACATCCTGTGGTCCTGGGCCTTCCATGGCTCCGTCTTCACAATCCTACAATTGATTGGACGACTACGCAAATCCTGGCATGGGGTTCCTCCTGTGCAGAGACATGTTTGTTTAAAGTATTGCCTGTCTGTTCTTCCTCCCCCAGGTCGTCTGATGTTCCACCTCCTCCATATCAAGATTTCACGGATGTGTTCAGTAAAGCTTCTGCTGATATCCTTCCTCCTCATAGAGAATGGGACTGCCCGATTGATCTCGTTCCAGGGAAGGTTCCACCTCGAGGCCGAACTTATCCGTTGTCTCTGCCTGAGACGCATTCTATGGAGGAATACATTAAAGAGAACCTAGCAAAGGGGTTCATTCGACCTTCTTCTTCCCCAGCCGGCGCAGGCTTCTTTTTTGTAAAAAAGAAAGATGGTGGTCTGCGGCCGTGCATCGACTACAGAGGTTTGAACGACATTACCATCAAGAACCGTTATCCTTTACCCCTGATTACTGAGCTCTTTGACAGAGTTAGCGGAGCTACCATCTTTACAAAGCTGGACTTGCGAGGTGCATACAATCTCATCCGGATCCGTGAGGGTGACGAGTGGAAGACCGCCTTTAACACCCGTGACGGACATTATGAGTACCTCGTCATGCCCTTCGGATTGAGCAATGCTCCAGCTGTCTTCCAGCATTTTGTCAATGAGATCTTCAGAGACATTCTATACCGTCATGTCGTGGTCTATCTAGACGATATCCTCATTTTTGCCAACGATTTAGAGGAACATCGTTTTTGGGTTAAAGAGGTTCTGTCCCGTCTCCGTGTCAATCATCTCTATTGCAAATTAGAAAAATGCGTCTTTGAAGTCAAGTCCATTCCGTTTCTAGGGTACATTGTGTCTGGTTCCGGACTAGAGATGGATCCTGAGAAACTACAAGCAATCCAAAATTGGCCGGTACCCTTAACCCTCAAAGGGGTCCAGAGGTTCTTAGGGTTCGCCAACTATTACCGAAAGTTTATACGAGACTTTTCCACCATTGTGGCACCTATTACTGCTTTCACTAAGAAGGGTGCTAACCCGTCCAAGTGGTCTGAAGAAGCCATGCAAGCATTTCATCTTTTAAAACAAAGGTTCATCTCTGCGCCTGTTCTGAAACAGCCTGACATCGACTCTCCTTTCATCTTAGAGGTGGATGCCTCCTCCGTTGGAGTAGGAGCGGTGTTATCTCAGAGGGCTAAAGATGGCCATTTACACCCTTGCAGTTTCTTCTCCCGGAAGTTCTCCCCAGCTGAGCGCAACTATGCCATTGGCGACCAGGAGTTGCTAGCCATCAAGCTCGCTCTAGAAGAGTGGAGGTATCTGTTGGAGGGAGCTTCTCATTCAATCACCATACTTACAGACCACAAGAACCTTTTATACCTGAAGGGCGCACAATGTCTCAACCCTCGTCAGGCCAGATGGGCACTTTTCTTTTCCAGGTTCGACTTTAAACTCCAGTTCTGTCCGGGCTCTCAGAATCGCAAGGCCGATGCCCTTTCCCGCTCATGGGAGCAAGAAAATGAGTCAGAGTCTTCAGACAAGCATCCTATTATAAATCCGTTGGCATTCTCCACGGTAGGGATGGACTCTACGCCCCCATCAGGGAAAAGTTTTGTGAAGCCGATGCTAAGGAAGAAGCTCATGCATTGGGCCCATGCTTCCCGTTTTGCCGGACATACAGGTATCCAAAAAACCCTGGAGTTTATCTCTAGGTCCTATTGGTGGCCAACTCTGAAAAAGGACGTCTTGGAGTTTATTGCATCTTGCCCAAAGTGTGCCCAACATAAAGTATCCCGCCAGTCGCCTGCGGGGCAACTGGTTCCACTATCCGTTCCCCGTCGACCATGGACCCACTTGTCGATGGATTTCATTACAGACTTACCCATGTGCAACAAGTTCAATACCATCTGGGTGGTAGTTGACCGGTTCACCAAGATGGCACACTTCATTCCTCTCACCGGTCTTCCGTCAGCTTCCAAGTTGGCTCAAGTATTCATACAAGAGATCTTCCGACTCCACGGTCTTCCTGAAGAAATTATCTCAGATCGAGGAGTTCAATTCACAGCCAAATTCTGGCGAAGTTTATGTCAAGTCCTCCAAGTCAAGCTAAAGTTTTCCACGGCTTACCATCCTCAGACCAATGGTCAAACCGAGAGGGTGAATCAGGACTTGGAGGCCTTCCTCCGCATCTATGTGTCCTCCTCTCAAGATGACTGGGTTCAATTACTTCCCTGGGCCGAGTTCTGTCATAACAACCAGTATCATTCTTCATCTGCTTCAACACCATTCTTCACTAACTTTGGATTCCACCCTAAAGTCCCTGAGTTCCAACCGCTTCCAGCAACTTCTGTTCCCGCAGTGGATATCACCTTGCATCAGTTTGCCAATATCTGGAAGAGCGTACGATCAGCTCTGCTCAAGGCATCGTTCAGGTACAAGAAGTTTGCGGATAAGAAGCGTCGAGCAGTTCCTGCTCTCAAGGTGGGTGATCGGGTATGGTTATCCACGAAGAATTTGAGGTTAAGAGTTCCCAGTATGAAGTTTGCACCTCGCTATATCGGTCCTTTCAAGATTGAACAAGTCATCAATCCTGTTGCTTACAGACTCCAGTTGCCTCCCTTCTTAAAAATACCCAGGACATTCCATGTTTCCCTGTTGAAACCGCTGATCTTGAATCGGTTTCATTCCTCACTTCCTCCAACTCCGAAAGTCCAAACTCAACGAGGCGTTGAGTATGAAGTGGCCAAGATCCTGGACTCACGTCACCGTTACGGTCAACTACAATATCTTATTGACTGGAAGGGTTATGGTCCTGAGGAACGTTCATGGACCAATGCTTCTGATGTCCATGCTCCTGCCTTGGTCCGGAGATTCCATTCCAAGTTTCCTCAAAAGCCAAAGAAGTGTCCTGGGGCCACTCCTAAAGGGGGGGGTGCTGTCACGATCCGGGTATCTGGACGCCATTTCTTACCCATCAGATGCCTCCTAAGGCTGGCTCAGCGCTCCAGGACCGGATCCCATCTGTTATCCTGATGTGTACATTCCTGTATCCTCTCCTGTCACTCTGGGACGCTGTCACAGTAAACGCCATATTACACCTGGCATGGCGTCTCCCGCGGCCTCCGCCGCCGTCCCTGAACTTCTGCATGCAGAGTGTCTGAGTGGCGATTACGTCAGCCGCGGCCTCCGCTGTGTCCGCGTGGTTGGATGTGCATCTGTCAGCCTGGCGCCTCCTGTCTCCGGTGGCCGGCGCCGCCATTACTGTTTTCATTACCACATGGATTACAAACCAAACTTCCCTCCAAGTGTCTGCATGGGCGCAGCCATCTTGGATTCTGTCAGCTGATCATTTCCACCAATCTGTTCTCAGTATTGATAATCTGCATAATTGCCTAGCCAATCCCTTCCTTGCTGCAGGTATAAATACACTGTGCCTGAGCAAGGAAGGCGTCAGTGCTTTGGTTGTCAAACCTAGTTCCTGTTTGTCTCTCTCCTGTGATTGTCTTCCAGGTTCCAGCTCCTGTCTCAAGACTTCCACCATAGAGACCCGCACCAGCATTCCACCTGCGGTGTAGCCTGACTCTCCAATCCATTGTGGATTCATCTGTTTCCAGCTACAACATTACCTGCTTCCAGCTCAGCTTCCAGCAGAGTACAGCTTTCCTTAAAGGGCCGGTGTCCTTTCTACACTTTACCACTCTCCACCGGTATTATTATTTCTCCGCTCTCAAGTTCTACATTTCAGTTCATATTTAATCGCTCCCAAGTTCATTTATTATTTAACTGGTTCCAGCCAGTATCCACTCCGTGCTAACAACAGTCTGGTTCCAGCCAGTATCCACAGCAGCTGTTTTACCTTCAGCAACCCAGCTTTTCCTGGAACACCAGCTGGCACAATCCTGGGTTATCTCCATTGCTACAGTCGGGCCTGGTAAGGACTTTCCATCTAGAAGATCATAAGAACTATCTCACACTACCAGTGCCCTGTGGCTCCTGCCATCCTGTAGTACCCAGGAACTGTATTTATTATTTGCTGACTTTTACGTTTTCTTTTACTGCTGCTGTGTTGCGGAGTTGTCATAATAAACATCATTGACTTTTATCCAAGTTGTCATGGTCACGCCTTCGGGCAGTTATTATTCATGTTACTTACATGTCCAGGGGTCTGATACAACCTCCCAGGTTCCGGTACATCTCAGCCCCTACAACTGAGGCTGCCTCCCGTCAGCTCAGGCCCTCAGTTGTGACAATACATAGCCAAATACAGATCAACAATCAGTGTAGTCCATGGGTCAGACCAGGGCTAGGGAAGTAGCTGCGTGTCTTTTACCACTGTGCGACACAACGCGCCGGCTGTGTTGTCACAACCAGTATGTGTGTATATACTTTTTAGGATATTTTCCAGCTTCCTATCAGCTGGTTCCTTGAGGGCGGCCATATCTGGAGACGGTAACGCCACTTGTTTTGATAAGCGTGTGAGCGCCTTATCTACCCTAGGGGGTGTTTCCCAACGCACCCTAACCTCTGGCGGGAAAGGGTATAATGCCAATAATTTTTTAGAAATTAGCAGTTTTTTATCAGGGGAAACCCACGCTTCATCACACACCTCATTTAGTTCATCTGATTCGGGAAAAACTACGGGTAGTTTTTTCACACCCCACATAATACCCTTTTTTGTGGTACTTGTAGTATCAGAAATGTTCAAAACCTCCTTCATTGCCGTGATCATGTAACGTGTGGCCCTACTGGAAAATACGTTTGTTTCCTCACCGTCGACACTGGAGTCAGTGTCCGTGTCTGTGTCTGTATCGACCTGAGGTAACGGGCGTTTTAGAGCCCCTGACGGTGTTTGAGACGCCTGTACAGGTATTAACTGATTTGCCGGCTGTCTCATGTCGTCAACAGTCTTTTGTAAAGTGCTGACACTATCACGTAAATCTTTCCATAAGACCATCCAGTCAGGTGTCGACTCCCTAGGGGGTGACATCACTAACACAGGCAATTGCTCCGCCTCCACACCATTTTCCTCCTCATACATGTCGACACAACGTACCGACACACAGCACACACACAGGGAATGCTCTGATAGAGGACAGGACCCCACTAGCCCTTTGGGGAGACAGAGGGAGAGTTTGCCAGCACACGCCAGAGCGCTATATATATACAGGGATAACCTTATATAAGTGTTTTTCCCTAATATAGCTGCTGTATATATTAATATGCCAATTTAGTGCCCCCCTCTCTTGTTTTACCCTGTTTCTGTAGTGCAGGACTGCAGGGGAGAGTCAGGGAGCCTTCCTCCAACGGAGCTGTGAGGAAAAAATGGCGCCAGTGTGCTGAGGAGATAGGCTCCGCCCCCTTCTCGGCGGCCTTTCTCCCGCTTTTTTATGGAAATTTGGCAGGGGTTAAATGCATCCATATAGCCCAGGAGCTATATGTGATGCATTTTTTGCCAAAAAAAGGTGTTTTATTGCGTCTCAGGGCGCCCCCCCCCAGCGCCCTGCACCCTCAGTGACCGGAGTGTGAAGTGTGCTGAGAGCAATGGCGCACAGCTACAGTGCTGTGCGCTACCTTATTGAAGACAGGACGTCTTCTGCCGCCGATTTTCCGGACCTCTTCAGTCTTCTGGCTCTGTAAGGGGGACGGCGGCGCGGCTCCGGGACCCATCCATGGCTGGGCCTGTGATCGTCCCTCTGGAGCTAATGTCCAGTAGCCTAAGAAGCCCAATCCACTCTGCACGCAGGTGAGTTCGCTTCTTCTCCCCTTAGTCCCTCGGTGCAGTGAGCCTGTTGCCAGCAGGTCTCACTGAAAATAAAAAACCTACTTTAAACTTTTACACTAAGCAGCTCAGGAGAGCCCCTTAGCCTGCACCCGTCTCGTTCGGGCACAAAAATCTAACTGAGGCTTGGAGGAGGGTCATAGGGGGAGGAGCCAGTGCACACCAGGTAGTACTAAAGCTTTTACTTTTGTGCCCAGTCTCCTGCGGAGCCGCTATTCCCCATGGTCCTTTCGGAGTCCCCAGCATCCACTAGGACGTTAGAGAAATATCATGCTACACGTTGCCATATATTCACCTCATGCGCGTGCCTGCTGCACGTGCACATTCTCTCCCGTGCGTGCGGATACTCGCAGCTGCATGATGGCGCCTCCTCGGCCATGCGCTCGAGCGCGTGGTATGTGCATTTACGGTAGAGTTTGTGTGCGTCTAGCGGGCGACTCAAACGTTAAATAATAAAACCAAATAGTATGTTTTATAGATAATGTTCCCCTTAATAATGACTGTAAGTTTGTTTAATGTAACTGGTCGCTGGACAGAGAAATTCCTCTTTTCATGGTACGAAGGGTCAGACAGGGTTTGAGCAGTTGTGTTTGGTACCTAACTAAAGAACATTTTATTAGAAACAATCCGGTGCTGGTTAGGTAAAGATTAATCGCTCCTGCGTATAGTTATGGCTATCAGTAGTTTCTGGACATTTACTATATTTGCGGTTCATTATCCATGCGGCGGGAATTCTCAGATTCCCTCCCAGCTGAGCAGTTTGATATAGTCACAGCCCACCTGTTCAAACTAACCTATGACCTTTTGTTATGATGCGAGGAGACATTCCTGTGTCCAATAAACAATGAGATTGTAGGTCCCTTTGTAGTATACTGTACGCAGTGTATATAAGGACAGCCAGCCTGGCCAGCCCAGTCTTCTCTCCACAAACGGTTATCATCTTGACTAACTCGGAGCTGGTACCAGAGCTGCGCAGCGATCATTCCCCATTGTGTGTAAGTTATTCTCTGTAGCCATTCTAAATCTCTGTTTGTATTTGCCATATTCTCTCTCTCTGTTATTATATAAGATTGTGACGATATTGTATATTTATGTGTAGTTAGCCTGCTTAGATATTGATGTTAGCCTGTAGTGTATGAACTGTTAACTGTTTTAACTTTTACATAGCTAGATATTGTTAGTAAAGGTGTTGGAACCTTAGCAAGGTATTGTGTGTTTATTACATTGCTGAGAGTATTCAGAGTGTCTCAATCGCTCAAGAGGCTTTCATACAATAGAGGTTAATTAGCATTGCATTGTGCTCACATTACAAAACCAAGGTTTACAGTACAAACTCAATCTTTCACTGTGTTGCATACAGGGTTTACTGAGTGTCATCCCGTGAGCGTCTGCGCCGCTCGTGTTCTCCTCGTGGTCACGAGCGTACGCTACGCTAGTAGCATAGCATTACGGTAGTCGGCCGCCTATAGCGTGCTCGACACCACGCGTTAACTTGTGAGCGAGCGTGTCGCATGTGCGTCTCGACCACGACTAAGCATCTGCTACGCTAAGTGCGTACCCTTACGGTACCCCATACGCCAATTGCGTACTGAGTCTCTTACCCATTTTATAGTGAATGTAATAATAAGAATTTACTTACCGATAATTCTATTTCTCATAGTCCGTAGTGGATGCTGGGAACTCCGTAAGGACCATGGGGAATAGCGGCTCCGCAGGAGACTGGGCACAAAAGTAAAGCTTTAGGACTACCTAGTGTGCACTGGCTCCTCCCCCCATGACCCTCCTCCAAGCCTCAGTTAGGATACTGTGTCCGGACGAGCGTACACAATAAGGAAGGATTTATGAATCCCGGGTAAGACTCATACCAGCCACACCGATCACACCGTACAACCTGTGATCTGAATCCAGTTAACAGCATGATAACAGAGGAGCCTCTGGAAAGATGGCTCACAACCACAATAACCCGATTTTTGTAACAATAACTATGTACAAGTATTGCAGACAATCCGCACTTGGGATGGGCGCCCAGCATCCACTACGGACTATGAGAAATAGAATTATCGGTAAGTAAATTCTTATTTTCTCTGACGTCCTAGTGGATGCTGGGAACTCCGAAAGGACCATGGGGATTATACCAAAGCTCCCAAATGGGCGGGAGAGTGCGGATGACTCTGCAGCACCGAATGAGAGAACTCCAGGTCCTCCTCAGCCAGGGTATCAAATTTGTAGAATTTAGCAAACGTGTTTGCCCCTGACCAAGTAGCTGCTCGGCAAAGTTGTAAAGCCGAGACCCCTCAGGCAGCCGCCCAAGATGAGCCCCTTTCCGTGTGGAATGGGCTTTCACAGATTTTGGCTGTGGCAGGCCTGCCACAGAATGTGCAAGCTGAATTGTGCTACAAATCCAACGAGCAATAGTCTGCTTAGAAGCAGGAGCACCCAGCTTGTTGGGTGCATACAGGATAAACAGCGAGTCAGATTTCCTGACTCCAGCCGTCCTGGAAACATATATTTTCAGGGCCCTGACTACGTCCAGCAACTTGGAGTCCTCCAAGTCCCTAGTAGCCGCAGGTACCACAATAGGCTGGTTCACGTGAAACGCTGAAAACACCTTAGGGAGAAATTGAGGATGAGTCCTCAATTCCGCCCTGTCTGGAAGATCAGATAAGGGCCTTTACAGGATAAAGCCCCCAATTCTGACACGCGCCTGGCCGAGGCCAGGGCCAACAACATGACCACTTTCCATGTGAGATATTTTAACTCCACAGACTCAAGTGGTTCAAACCAATGTGACTTTAGGAACCCCAAAACTACATTGAGATCCCAAGGTGCCACTGGAGGCACAAAAGGAGGCTGTATATGCAGTACCCCTTTTACAAAACGTCTGAACTTCAGGAACTGAAGTTAGTTCTTTCTGGAAGAAAATTGACAGGGCCGAAATTTGAACCTTAATGGACCCCAATTTTAGGCACATAGACACTCCTGTTTTCAGGAAATGCAGGAATCGACCTAGTTGAAAATTCCTCCATCGGGGCCTTACTGGCCTCGCACCCCGCAACATATTTTCGCCAAATGCGGTGATAATGCTTTGCGGTTACATCCTTCCTGGCTTGATCAGGGTAGGGATGACTTCATCCGGAATGCCTTTTTCCTTCAGGATCCGGCGTTCAACCGCCCTGCCGTTAAACGCAGCCGCGGTAAGTCTCGGAATAGACAGGGTCCTTGCTGGAGCAGGTCCCTTCTTAGAGGTAGAGGCCACGGGTCCTCCGTGAGCATCTCTTGAAGTTCCGGGTACCAAGTCCTTCTTGGCCAATCCGGAGCCACGAGTATAGTTCTTACTCCCCTCCGTCTTATAATTCTCAGTACTTTTGGTATGAGAGAAAGAGGAGGGAACACATACACTGACTGGTACACCCACGGTGTTACCAGAGCGTCCACAGCTATTGCCTGAGGGTCCCTTGACCTGGCGCAATACCTGTCCGATTTTTTGTTTAGGCGGGACGCCATCATGTCCACCTTTGGTTTTTCCCAATGGTTTACAATCATGTGGAAGACTTCTGGGTGAAGTCCCCACTCTCCCGGGTGGAGGCCGTGCCTGCTGAGGAAGTCTGCTTCCCAGTTGTCCACTCCCGGAATGAATACTGCTGACAGTGCTATCACATGATTTTCCGCCCAGCGAAGAATCCTTGCAGCTTCTGCCATTGACTGCTTCTTGTGCCACCCTGTCTGTTTACGTGGGTGACTGCCGTGATGTTGTCCGACTGGATCAACCCGGCTGACCTTGAAGCAGAGGTCTTGCTAAGCTTAGAGCATTGTAAATGGCTCTTAGCACCAGGATATTTATGTGAAGTGATGTCTCCAGGCTTGACCATAAGCCCTGGAAATTTTTTCCCTGTGTGACTGCTCCCCAGCCTCGCAGGCTGGCATCCGTGGTCACCAGGACCCAGTCCTGAATGCCGACTCTGCGGCCCTCTAGAAGATGAGCACTCTGCAACCACCACAGGAGGGACACCCTTGTCCTTGGTGACCGGGTTATCCGCTGATGCATCTTAAGATGCGACCCGGACCATTTGTCCAGCAGGTCCCACTGGAAAGTTCTTGCGTGGAATCTGCCGAATGGCTTTGCTTCGTAGGAAGCTACCATTTTTCCCAGAACCCTTGTGCATTGATGCACTGAGACTTGGCTCGGTTTTAGGAGGTTCCTGACTAGCTCGGATAACTCCCTGGCTCTCTCCTCCGAGAGAAACATCTTTTTCTGAACTGTGTCCAGAATCATCCCTAAGAACAGAAGACGAGTCGTCGGAACCAGCTGCGATTTTGGAATATTGAGAATCCAATCGTGCTGTCGCAACACTACCTGAGATAGTGCTACACCGACCTCCAACTGTTCCCAGGATCTTACCCTTATCAGGAGATCGTCCAAGTAAGGGATAACTAAAACTCCCTTCCTTCGAAGGAGTATCATCATTTCGGCCATTACCTTGGTAAAGACCCGGGGTGCCGTGGACCATCCAAACGGCAGCGTCTGAAACTGATAGTGACAGTTCTGTACCACAAACCTGAGGTACCCTTGGTGAGAAGGGTAAATTTGGACATGAAGGTAAGCATCCTTGATGTCCAGAGACACCATGTAGTCCCCTTCTCTTGAATTTGAACCTCTGTATGTAAGTGTTCAAAGATTTTAGATTTAAAATCGGTCTCACCGAGCCGTCCGGCTTCGGTACCACAACAGTGTGGAGTAATACCCCTTTCCCTGTTACAGGAGGGGTACCTTAATTATCACCTGCTGGGAATACAGCTTGTGAATGGCTTCCAACACTGCCTCCCTGTCTGCTTGTAAAGCCCCAGCGTCATGCTGAGGGCTTGGCAGAGACGGGAGAGGGCTTCTGTTCCTGGGAACTGGCTGATTTCTGCAGCCGTTTCCCTCTCCCTCTGTCACGGGGCAGAAATGAGGAACCTTTTGCCCACGTGCCCTTATGGGAACGAAAGGACTGCGCCTGATAATACGGCGTCTTCTTATGTTGAGAGGCGACCTGGGGTAAAAACTGGGATTTCCCAGCTGTTGCCGTGGCCACCAGGTCTGAAAGACTGACCCCAAATAACTCCTCCCCTTTATAAGGCAATACTTCATTATGCCATTTGGAATCCACATCACCTGACCACTGTCGTGTCCATAACCCTCTTCTGGCAGAAATGGACAGCGCACTTACTCTTGATGCCAGTCGGCAAATATCCCGCTGTGCATCACCCATATATAGAAATGCATCTTTTAAATGCTCTACAGGCAATAATATACTGTCCCTATCTAGGGTATCAATATTTTCAGTCAGGGAATCCGACCACGCCAACCCAGCACTGCACATCCAGGCTGAGGCGATTGCTGGTCGCAGTATAACACCAGTATGTGTGTAAATACATTTTAGGATACCCTCCTGCTTTCTATCAGCAGGATCCTTAAGGGCGGCCATCTCAGGAGAGGGTAGAGCCCTTGTTTTGACAAGCGTGTGAGCGCTTTATCCCCCCTAGGGGGTGTTTCCCAACGCACCCTAACCTCTGGCGGGAAAGGATATATGCCAATAACTTTTTAGAAATTATCAGTTTTTTTATCGGGGGAAACCCACGCTTCATCACACGTCATTTAATTTCTCAGATTCAGGAAAACTACAGGTAGTTTTTCCTCACTGAACATAATACCCCTATTGGTGGTACTCGTATTATCAGAAATGTGTAAAACATTTTCCATTGCCTCAATCATGTAACGTGTGGCCCTACTGGAAGTCATATTTGTCTCTTCACCGTCGACACTGGAGTCAGTATCCGTGTCGGCGTCTGTATTTGCCATCTGAGGTAACGGGCGCTTTAGAGCCCCTGACGGCCTATGAGACGTCTGGACAGGCACAAGCTGAGTAGCCGGCTGTCTCATGTCAATCACTGTCTTTTGTAAAGAGCTGACACTGTCATGTAATTCCTTCCAGTAGTTCATCCACTCAGGTGTCGACCCCCTAGGGGGTGACATCCCTATTACAGGCAATTTGCTCTGCCTCCACATCATTTTCCTCCACATACATGTCGACACAAACGTACCGACACACAGCACACACACACAGGGAATGCTCTGATAGAGGACAGGACCCCACTAGCCCTTTGGGGAGACAGAGGGAGAGTTTGCCAGCACACACCAGAGCGCTATATATATATATATATACGGGGATAACCTTATATAAGTGTTTTTCCCCTTATAGCTGCTGTATTGTTTATACTGCGCCTAATTAGTGCCCCCCTCTCTTTTTTAACCCTTTCTGTAGTGTAGTGACTGCAGGGGAGAGCCAGGGAGCTTCCCTCCAACGGAGCTGTGAGAGAAAATGGCGCCAGTGTGCTGAGGAGATAGGCTCCGCCCCTTTCTCGGCTGCCTTTTCTCCCGTTTTTCAGTGTAATCTGGCAGGGGTTAAAATTCATCCATATAGCCCTGGGGGCTATATGTGATGTATTTTCGCCAGCCAAGGTGTTTCTATTGCTGCTCAGGGCGCCCCCCCCTAGCGCCCTGCACCCTCAGTGACCGGAGTGTGAAGTGTGCTGAGAAGCAATGGCGCACAGCTGCAGTGCTGTGCGCTACCTTGTGGAAGATAGGATGTCTTCTGCCGCCGATTTGCCGGACCTCTTCTTGCTTCTGGCTCTGTAAGGGGGCCGGCGGCGCGGCTCTGGGACCGAGCTCCAAGGCTGGGCCTGTGATCGGTCCCTCTGGAGCTAATGGTGTCCAGTAGCCTAAGAAGCCCAATCCACTCTGCACGCAGGTGAGTTCGCTTCTTCTCCCCTTAGTCCCTCGATGCAGTGAGCCTGTTGCCAGCAGGTCTCACTGAAAATAAAAAACCTAAAACTAAACTTTTCACTAAGCAGCTCAGGAGAGCCCCTAGTGTGCACCCTTCTCGTTCGGGCACAAAAATCTAACAGAGGCTTGGAGGAGGGTCATGGGGGGAGGAGCCAGTGCACACCAGGTAGTCCTAAAGCTTTACTTTTGTGCCCAGTCTCCTGCGGAGCCGCTATTCCCCATGGTCCTTACGGAGTTCCCAGCATCCACTAGGACGTCAGAGAAAAGATAAATAGTTAGCTTTATCATAATACATACCTACAAATACATACATACATACATACACACACTTCATATACAAAATTGGTGGTATACATAACATATCGTACCACCAGGCATTCACAGCCAGCAGCTCTACCCGGACTTTCTCTATGCAGAGAGCTACTGTATGTAACTCTCTGCTGCTGCAGTAGCTCCGTGGTCGCGGCTTTTTATGAGACAGCGACACTGCTGTCTCCGTCTCATAAATAAAACATTTGGCTCATCAGGGGGGTTTCCAGGTACATGGAAACTTCCACTGCGTGCGCTACTGTGTACTGTACCCAGTGTAATGAGGAACCAGAACTAAAACAGGGCAGTAGTGAAACATGTGCTGGACTCACCCCCTAAACCAGTTAGTAAATTATATCACACATAGAGGGCAGGTGTGCCGACTCCGGGAACTAGAACTCTGCCCAAAGTATCCTAAGGATGTTCCAGGCAGGTCCACAAGCATCAGAGGGACACTCTGGGCAGCTCCGCAGTAGCACTGCTGACTGTCATTCAAAGAACCCTGCAAACCACATGCAGGTGCTGTGGGGCAACGACTGTGCCACTCCAAGGGCCCTGTGAAACGGCATTGCTCCCCCCCCCCCTACCAAGTTACAGCCCTACGGGCAACATGAGTGTGATAAACACCTACACCGCCCTAACATGACACGCAATGGGGCCCTGCTATAAGGCCATGCCCCCTTTTTTCACACATGCTTAAGCGCACACATAATGTCTAGGTATTTAGTGCAATGTGTTTGCATTGTGTTTCTGAGCATGTTTTGTACTAATAGTAAAGCCAGACCTCGTCATTGTTCTGGCTCATCTGCTCCTGTTGGTTACATTTGCTACCTATGCAGTTAGTAGTACTGTATCTCTTGTTGATGTCAATTCTGCATAAGTAGCAAATTTTCTTCTAGTTGCATCCAACTCTGAAGGAGCCCTCTGTGTTTTGTAGGCAGGTGATGATGGTGACTGTAGTGCAACTAGAGCTATTTGGAATGTGCTGTACACAGGGCCTAATTCAGATCTGATTGCAGCAGCAAATTTGTTAGCTAATGGACAAAACCATGTGCACTGCAGGGGAGCAGATATAACATGTGCAGAAAGAGTTAGATTTGGGTGGGGTGTGTTCAAACTGAAATCTAAATTGCAGTGTAAAACTAAAGCAGCCAGAATTTACCCTGCACAGAAACAAAATAACTCACCCAAACCAAACTCTCTGCAAATGTTACATCTGGCACACCTGCAGTGCACATGGTTTTGCCCATTAGCTAACAAATTTGCTGCTGCGATCAGATCTGAATTAGGCCCACAGAGCACTCACATGCACCATTTCCAGTGGTGAATGATGTCCCATTAGGCATGTGCCTATGTGCGGCACTTGGATGCTTCTGCTGGTACTGTCAGCCCAAAATGTATCAGTAACTACAAACTATTTCCACTGTACCGTACCATGGGGGTCATTCCGAGTTGATCGCTAGCTGCCGTTGTTCGCAGTGCAGCGATCAGGCTAAAAACAGGCTTTTCTGCGCATGCGTATGCACCGCAATGCGCACGCGCATCATAAGGGTACAAAGCCTGTTGTTGTTTTGCACAGGTTCTAGTGAAGTTTTCAGTCGCACTGATGGTTGCAAGAAGATTGACAGGAAAGGGGCGTTTCTGGGTGTCAACTGACCGTTTTCAGGGAGTGTTTGCAAAAACGCAGGCGTGGCTGGGCGGGTGTATGACGTCAAATCCGGACACGAATAGGCTGAAGTGATCGCAAGCGCTGAGTAGGTTCAGAGCTACTCAGAAACTGCACAAACTGATTTTGCAGAGCTCGGCTGCACAAGTGTTCGTACTTCTGATAAGCTAAAATACACTCCCAGTGGGCGGCGGCATAGCGTTAGCATGGCTGCTAAAACTAGCTAGCGAGCGATCAACTCGGAATGACCCCACATATGCCATCTTGAATGGAATGTAACCGGGTAATACATGCACCTACTGCCCCTGTAGCTGTCCAACTTAGTAAATATGTATACATAATTAAAAATGAATTGTCGTAGTGGTTTATTATTATTATTCTATTTGGCTATCATCAAAAGAGGGCGTATAACCAATCAATAAAAAAATAATAAAATTAGTCGGGGTTGGGGGGACTGTCAGCACTGTGCCTATACTAGGGACGCCCTCACCCCTAAATCCGCCGCTGACCATCCCACCACCAACGAATTTTCCAATACTGGCACACTGAGGTGTCAGATGCGCCCCTAAGGAAGTAGTAGCCCTACTTTAGGGACAGCCCTGTCCAGAGCCGGCCATAGCTATAGGCAAACTAGGCAACTGCCTAGGGCATTTGATAAGCCTAGGGGCATCAGCAGATTCTGCTGATTAAAATGATATGCGGCATGCCTATATTCTGTGTGTAGCATTTCATATGCAGATACAGCCACAGTCTCACACAGTATACAGGCATTCTGCATATCATTTTAATCAGCAGAAGCTGCTTGTGCATCCAAGCCACATAGCAATGCAAATAAGAGGCATTTTCATTAAAAAAAGGTGCCTGACGTTAGCATTGAGGCAAGATTTATGAGGGCACATCTGTATCCAAGCAGAGGCAAAGGTCACAGTGTTAGTGGTAGTGTGAGTGCTGTGTGCATGTGAGTGGGTTGGTTGTGCAGTAGTGTTCAGAATATGTGAAAGGAGCATTATGTATGTCATGGAAAAATGCATTAATAATGTGCAACATATGTGTAGGTGGCACGGTGTACGTTTTGTGTATAAAGGCATTAATAATGTGTGGCATATGTGTAACAGGGTACTGTACTACTGTATGTGTGTCATTATGTGTATAGGGGCACTAATAATGTGCAGCAAATGTGTAGGGGGCACTATGTGTGTCATTATGTGTATAAGGGCATTAATAATGTACGGCATATGTGTAAGGGATGTTATGTGTAAAAGGGCATTAATAAAGGTTGTCATAATGTGTAAGGTGCATGATGTTTATAAGGACATTAATAATGTGTCTCATATGTGTAAGGTGCATTACTGCGTGGAATTATGTGTATAAATGCATTACTAATGTGTGGCATTATGTGTATAAGGTGCTCTACTATGTGGCATTGCGTATAGAAAGGGCACTACTGTGTCATCTAATGTGAATAAAGAGCAATAAGGTGTGGTGTAATGTGAATAAGGAGCAATTCAGTGATGTAATGTGAATAAGGAGCAATTCAGTGTGATGTAATGTGAATAAGGGGCTCTACTGTGAGGCGTAACGTTTAAGGTAAAGTGATACTACTGTGGGATGTAATATGAATTATGGACAATATCACATGATCAAATGTGAATAAAGTTGTAGTATTGTGTGGCGTAATTGGAATTGGGATTACTATTGTGTGGCCATGCCTCTTGCCAGCAAAAACACACCCCTTTTTGGGCTGTGCGCCAAATGTGCGAACTGTTCCTATTTAAAATACAGTATAGGGGGTACAAAAATGAAAATAAGTACTGCTATGGGTGAGGGGTGATGGTACTTGGAAAGAGGTGCAAGGTCAGAGGCTGAACCAACGGTGGTGCTAGGGGGCACCAGCCAAAATCTTGCCTAGGGCACCATATTGGTTAGGGCCGGCTCTGGCCCTGTCATTATATAGGACTTGCCTAGGACCATCTGTAGTGTACGCATTCCTCGCTTGAGACAACGCATGCCTCCTGTGTCTCCCTGGTGAAAGCACACATGCTGCAGTCACAGTGAGGGTGACACAGGACAGGAAGGAAGGCTCTTGTGTACTATATACTATTGACCACATCATCATCACCGTCCGCCCTATTACTACCCAGCATCAGCCTGTGACGCCCCGCGTGTGTGTAACGTATTATTTCCCATTTCCCAGGCTCTAGTCTCTAACGGTCCCGGAGCTGAGCTCCTGTGATTGGCTGCGGGACACGGCGCGCTCACGCGGTGTGGCCCCTCCCCTTCTCCCGTGCGCGCTGGTGAGGCGGGTTCCCGGCGTGAGGAGGCGACTGAGCTGAGCTGTAGTGGCCGCTGCTCTGTGTCTGTGTGTCCGGCCGGGAGTAAGAGGTCTCTTCGCTCACTTACCGGGAGCTGGGCCGTGCCGGGGGATCCGGCTGGAGGCGGCGGGGTCAGCTTGGAGGAAGCGAAGTTGCCGGTAAGCGGCAGGGGTTGGCTGCGGGGCACTTGGTCGAGTGAGGCGCAGGAGGTGCCGGGTGGGTGGCTCAGGAAACGCCGGGGTTGAGGCCCTGAATGTTAGGCCCCGGGATGTAGTCTCCATGTCCGTGCTGGGTGTGGAGGGCGGAAGGGTCCTGTCACAGTGACTTCCTCAACGGGCGGGGGGCCGCACACAGCACCGCATACGGAGAGGCTGGGGCTGCCTATGCTGTAGCGCTGCTCGGGCACCGTTATTCCCCCCAGCCGCTGTCTGCCCTGGGGGAGCTGCAGTAAGAGTTCCAGCGCGCCTGCTGGAGTCAGTAGAGTTTCCTGTATTAGGACTGAAGAGCTGACACTCTGCCCCTGTGGTGGACACTGTGCACGTAACCGCACGGGGGGCATTGCTCTGTAGTGTGTGTGCTGGGGTGTCTCTGTGCCCGGCATAGCAGATCTGTAGTAGCAGGCAGGCTGTACGTGTTGTATGTAGGGGATGTTTCTGATGATCCGTGTTTCCTCCGTTTGCCCTGCGCTGTGTGTGCTCCAACTTCTTTCTTTTATCATGTTATTATTGTGTAATACCTGGTGTCCAGCTAGTTACAGTGTCCTGCTGTGTGGGCTGTAGGCCGGGTGGGTGTGGCGGGCAGGGCTGAGCTGTGACACTTGGCTGAAGGGGCTGCTCACTCTTACTGGTGGCACTGTCCGCGTTAGTAATATGCAATTACTCTTCTATATAATACACAATGTAATCCTGAATTAGCTGGTCTTCACCTATTGCATATATCACATGAGCCAAATTGTAGCACCTCAAGTGATCTCCGGTGTTTTTCCCTATAAATTTTCTATGGAATCGTATAAGCTACCTTTTTAGAGTTGCTTGACATTTTGGTTTCAAAATAAGGGTGTGCCACTAAAATACATCAGACTTCTGCTTTCTTTTGATTTAATTTTACAGCAACAGCTGATTCTTGGTTCTATTTTTTATATTTAGATGGCTGCTTAAGTATCCAGTGTGTCACACACACACACACACACACACACACACGTACGTTATGCAGGCCCTTTATAATGTTGTATTTCTATAGTGTGCTTCCGTAAAGATGCCTTGCAGACAAAACTTTTAAACGCATCCTTAAGTAGTCTATTTTCTAAATGTGCTTAAAGATTGGTGACTGTAATGGTGCTTATGAGCAGCCGGGAGCACCTATCCCTTGACCAGAACATCTTCTGTATAGATGGAATGTGTAGAAGTGTATGTCTGTGTATATACACAGCTGACGTGTGTTATGTGCTGTGACCTTTTGGGATGCCTCTTGAAGAGACAAGTCGGATGTTGCCATAATTCGACAGCTACAGTGAAAGTTTGTGAATCCATTTTGAGGGATCCCACAAATGTATGTTTTTGCAGGAGGTGGAGTTAGATGACAATAGAGCTTATAAAGTTCAAGAGGAAGTTGATGTAAAATGTGGATTTGAAATATAGGTTCAGTTTACTTATCTATTGTCTTCCATTATTGTGACTAAGTGGCGTTTTCCATAATTTTTTGGGTTGAAACGTAGTTTGCCTATAGCTAACACAAATTATTTTAAACTTAAAACTTAGAAGTGACTTGTGTATTTTGCGATATGGAGGGGAGATGTGGGTTATCAATGTTCAGACATCCTACTGGTTTCCCATGTAGGAAACAAAAGGAAAGGTCCTCAAATTACTGTTTGTACATCATGGAATATTAACGTTACATCCTTAAATAGTTACTGCATGACTGGCGTGGACAATTTCGAAGAGCTATTTGGCCGGTGCACCTTAAAATGTATGTTTAGTGATCCTCTCACCCCCCCCCCCCCCCCTTATGCCACAAGACACTTGTAATTTTTCAACTGGACATCATTTTTAAGGATATTTCTCTGACGTCCTAAGTGGATGCTGGGGACTCCGTCAGGACCATAGGGGGAATAGCGGCTCCGCAGGAGACAGGGCACAAAAGTAAAAGCTTTAGGATCAGGTGGTGTGCACTGGCTCCTCCCCCTATGACCCTCCTCCAAGCCTCAGTTAGGTTTTTGTGCCCGGCCGAGAAGGGTGCAATCTAGGTGGCTCTCCTAAAGAGCTGCTTAGAGTAAAAGTTTTGTTAGGTTTTTTATTTTCAGTGAGTCCTGCTGGCAACAGGCTCACTGCAACGAGGGACTTAGGGGAGAAGAAGTGAACTCACCTGTGTGCAGGATGGATTGGCTTTTTAGGCTACTGGACACTAGCTCCAGAGGGACGATCACAGGTACAGCCTGGATGGGTCACCGGAGCCGCGCCGCCGACCCCCTTGCAGATGCTGAAGAGAGAAGAGGTCCAGAAATCGGCGGCTGAAGACTTCTCAGTCTTCATGAGGTAGCGCACAGCACTGCAGCTGTGCGCCATTGCTCTCAGCACACTTCACACCAACGGTCACTGAGGGTGCAGGGCGCTTGGGGGGGCGCCCTGGGCAGCAATGAAAGTACCTATGCTGGCTAAAAATACATCACATATAGCCCCTGGGGCTATATGGATGTATTTAACCCCTGCCAGGTTGTCAGAAAAACGGGAGAAGAAACCCGCCGAAAAGGGGGCGGGGCCTATTCTCCTCAGCACACAGCGCCATTTTCCTACACAGCTCCGCTGCTAGGAAGGCTCCCAGGCTCTCCCCTGCACTACAGAAACAGGGTAAAAAAACAGAGAGGGGGGGCACTTATTTGGCGATATTATTATATATTAAGATGCTATAAGGGAAAACACTTATATAAGGTTGTCCCTGTATAATATAGCGTTTTGGTGTGTGCTGGCAAACTCTCCCTCTGTCTCCCCAAAGGGCTAGTGGGGTCCTGTCCTCTATCAGAGCATTCCCTGTGTGTGTGCTGTGTGTCGGTACGTGTGTGTCGACATGTATGAGGACGATGTTGGTGAGGAGGCGGAGCAATTGCCTGTAATGGTGATGTCACTCTCTAGGGAGTCGACACCGGAATGGATGGCTTATTTAGGGAATTACGTGATAATGTCAACACGCTGCAAGGTCGGTTGACGACATGAGACGGCCGGCAAACCAATTAGTACCTGTCCAGGCGTCTCAAACACCGTCAGGGGCTTTAAAACGCCCATTTACCTCAGTCGGTCGACACAGACACGGACACTGACTCCAGTGTCGACGGTGAAGAAACAAACGTATTTTCCATTTGGGCCACACGTTACATGTTAAGGGCAATGAAGGAGGTGTTACATATTTCTGATACTACAAGTACCACAAAAGAGGGTATTATGTGGGGTGTGAAAAAACTACCTGTAGTTTCTCTATCGTCCTAAGTGGATGCTGGGGTTCCTGAAAGGACCATGGGGAATAGCGGCTCCGCAGGAGACAGGGCACAAAAAAGTAAAGCTTTTACCAGATCAGGTGGTGTGCACTGGCTCCTCCCCCTATGACCCTCCTCCAGACTCCAGTTAGATTTTGTGCCCGAACGAGAAGGGTGCAATCTAGGTGGCTCTCCTAAAGAGCTGCTTAGAGAAAGTTTAGCTTAGGTTTTTTACTTTACAGTGAGTCCTGCTGGCAACAGGATCACTGCAACGAGGGACTTAGGGGAGAAGTAGTGAACTCACCTGCGTGCAGAGTGGATTTGCTGCTTGGCTACTGGACACTAGCTCCAGAGGGACGATCACAGGTACAGCCTGGATGGTCACCGGAGCCGCGCCGCCGGCCCCCTTGCAGACGCTGAAGAGAGAAGAGGTCCAAAATCGGCGGCTGAAGACTCCTGAGTCTTCATAAAGGTAGCGCACAGCACTGCAGCTGTGCGCCATTTTCCTCTCAGCACACTTCACACAACAGTCACTGAGGGTGCAGAGCGCTGGGGGGGGCGCTCTGAGAGGCAAATAAAAACCTTATTAGAGGCAAAAAATACCTCGCATATAGCCCACAGAGGCTATATGGAGATATTTAACCCCTGCCTAACTTCAAAAATAGCGGGAGACGAGCCCGCCGAAAAAGGGGCGGGGCCTATCTCCTCAGCACACAGCGCCATTTTCTCTCACAGAAAAGCTGGAGAGAAGGCTCCCAGGCTCTCCCCTGCACTGCACTACAGAAACAGGGTTAAAACAGAGAGGGGGGGCACTGATTTTGGCGATATTGTATATATATAAAAGATGCTATAAGGGAGAAACACTTATATAAGGTTGTCCCTATATAATTATAGCGTTTTTGGTGTGTGCTGGCAGACTCTCCCTCTGTCTCCCCAAAGGGCTAGTGGGTCCTGTCCTCTGTCAGAGCATTCCCGGTGTGTGTGCTGTGTGTCGGTACGTGTGTGTCGACATGTATGAGGACGATGTTGGTGAGGAGGCGGAGAAATTGCCTGTAATGGTGATGTCACTCTCTAGGGAGTCGACACCGGAATGGATGGCTTATTTAGAGAATTACGTGAGAATGTCAACACGCTGCAAGGTCGGTTGACGACATGAGACGGCCGACAATCTATTAGGACCGGTCCAGGCGTCTCAGAAACACCGTCAGGGGTTTTAAAAACGCCCATTTACCTCAGTCGGTCGACACAGACACAGACACGGACACTGAATACAGTGTCGACGGTGAATAAACAAACGTATTTCTCATTAGGGCCACACGTTAAGGGCAATGAAGGAGGTGTTACGTGTTTCTGATACTACAAGTACCACAAGAAAGGGTATTATGTGGGAGTGAAAAAACTACCTGTAGTTTTTCCTGAATCAGATAAAATAAAATGAAGTGTGTGATGATGCGTAGGGTTACCCCGATAGCAAATATTGGCGTTATACCCTTTCCCGCCAGAAATTAGGGTACGTTGGGAAACACCCCTTAGGGTGATAAGGCGCTCACACGCTTATCAAGTGGCGTTACCGTCTCCAGATACGGCCGCCCTCAAGGAGCCAGCTGATAGGAAGCTGGAAAAATATCCTAAAAAGTATATACACACATACGGTGGTTATACTGCGACCAGCGATCGCCATCAGCCTGGAGATGCAGTGCTGGGTTGGCTTGGTCGGATTCCCTGACTGAAAATATTTTATTCATGTAGAGCATTTAATAGGATGCATTCTATATATATGTATGTGAGATGCACAGAGGGATATTTGCTCTCTGGCATCAAGATAAGTGCGTTGTCCATATCTCCCAGAAGATGTCAGGGACACGACAGTGGTCAGGTGATACAGATCCCATACGGCAGATGGAAGTATTGCTGTATAAAGGGAAGGAGTTATTTGGGGGTCGGTCCATCGGACCTGGGGACCACAGCAACAGCTGGGAAATCCAACCTTTTTTACCCCAAGTTACATCTCAGCTAAAAAAGACACCGTCTTTTCAGCCTCAATCTTTCCTTTCCCATGAGGGCATGCAGGCAAAAGGCCAGTCATATCTGCCCAGACATAGAGGTAAGGGAAGTAGACTGCAGCAGGCAGCCCTTTCCCAGGAAAAGAAGCCCTCCACCGCGTCTGCCAAGTCCTCAGCATGACGCTGGGGCCGTGCAAGCGGACTCAAGGTGGGGGGGTAGTCTCAAGAGTCTCAGGGCGCAGTGGGATCACTCGCAAGTTGACCCCTAGATCGTACGAGTATTATCCCAGGGGTAAAGATTGGAGAGTCGAGACATCTTCTCCTCGCAGGTTCCTGAAGTCTGCTTTACCAACGGCTCCCTCCGACAGGGAGGCAGCATTGGAAACAATTCACAAGCTGTATATCCAGCAGGTGATAATCAAAGTACCCCTCCTACGACAAGGAAAAGGGTATTATTTTTCCACACTATATTGTGGTACTGAAGCCAGACGGCTTGGTGACACATAGTCTAAATCTAAAATGTTTTGAACACTTACATAAAAGGTTCAAATCGAGATAAAGTCACTCAGAGCAGTGATAGCGAACCGGAATGTCCCTGGACATCAAGGATTACCTCCATGTCCAAATTTTGTCCTTCTCATCAAGGGTACCTCTGGTTCGTGGTACAGAACTGTCAATATCAGTTTCAGACGATGCCGTTTGAATTATCCACGGCACCCCGGGCCTTTTTACCAAGGTAATGGCCGAAAAGATGTTTCTTCAAAGAAAAAAGGCATCTAAATTATCCCTTACTTGCACGACCTAAAAAGGGCAAGTTCCAGAGAACAGTTGGAGGTCGGAAGAGCACTATCTAAAGTAGTTCTTCGACGGCACGACTGGATTCTAAATATTCCAAGAATCGCAGCTGTTTTCCGACGATACGTCTGCTGTTCCTAGGGATGATTCTGGACACGGTTCAGAAAAAGGTTTTTCTTCCCGAGGAAAAAGCCAAGGAGTTATCCGACCTGTCAGGAACCTCCTAAAACCAGGAAAGGTGTCTGTACATCAATGCACAAGAGTCCTGGGAAAAATGGTGGCTTTTTACGAAGCAATTCCATTCGGCAGATTCCATGCAAGAATTTTCCAAAGGGATCTGTTGGACAAATGGTCAGGGTCGCATCCTCAGATGCACCTGCGAATAACCCTGTCGCCAAGGACAAGGGTATATCTTCTGTGGTGGTTGCAAAAGGCTCATCTATTGGAGGGCCGCAGATTCGGCATACAGGATTTGATCCTGGTGACCACGGACGCCAGCCTGAGAGGTTGGGGAGCAGTCACACAAGGAAGAAACTTCCAGGGGGTATGGACGAACCTGGAAAAGTCTCTTCACATAAACATTCTGGTACTAAGAGCAATCTAAAATGCTCTAAGCCAGGCGGAACCACTCCTGCAAGGAAAACCGGTGTTGATTCAGTCGGACAACATCACGGCGGTCGCCCATGTAAACAGACAGGGCGGCACAAGAAGCAGGAGTGCAATGGCAGAAGCTGCCAAGATTCTTCGCTGGGCGGAGAATCACGTAATAGCACTGTCAGCAGTGTTCTTCCCGGGCGTGGACAACTGGGAAGCAGACTTCCTCAGCAGACACGATATTCACCCGGGAGAGGGGGGTCTTCATCCAGAAGTCTTCCACATGCTAATAAACTGTTGGGAAAGACCAATGGTAGACATGATGGCGTCTCGCCTCAACAAGAAACTGGACAAGTATTGCGCCAGGTCAAGAGATCCACAGGCAATAGCTGTGGACGCACTGGTAACACCTTGGGTGTACAAATCAGTATATGTGTTTCCTCCTCTGCCTCTCATACCAAAGGTATTGAAGATTATACGGTGAGGAGGAGTAAGAACAATACTAGTGGCTCCGGATTGGCCAAGAAGGACTTGGTACCCGGAACTTCAAGAGTTGGTCACGGACGACCCGTGCCCTCTACTTCTGAGAAGGGACCTGCTACAACAGGGTCCCTGTCTCTTTCAAGACTTACCGCGGCTGCGTTTGACGGCATGGCGGTTGAACGCCAGATCCTAAAAGGGAAAGGCATTCCAGAAGAAGTCATTCCTACCTTGATTAAGGCAAGGAAGGAAGTCACCGCGAAACATTATCACCGCATTTGGCGAAAATATGTCGCGTGGTGCGAGGATCGGAGTGTTCCGACGGAGGAATTTCAACTGGGTCGTTTCCTACATTTCCTACAATCAGGATTGTCTATGGGTCTCAAATTGAGATCTATTAAGGTTCAAATTTCGGCCCTGTCAATATTCTTCCAAAAAGAATTGGCCTCAGTTCCTGAGGTACAGACTTTTGTTAAAGGAGTACTGCATATACAGCCTCCTGTGGTGCCTCCGGTGGCACCGTGGGATCTAAATGTAGTTTTAGATTTCCTCAAATCCCATTGGTTTGAACCATTGAAAAAGGTGGATTTTAAATATCTCACATGGAAAGTGACTATGTTACTGGCCCTGGCTTCCGCCAGGAGAGTATCTGAATTGGCGGCTTTATCTTATAAAAGCCCTTATCTAATCTTCCATTCGGATAGGGCAGAACTGAGGACTCGTCCGCATTTTCTCCCTAAGGTGGTATCAGCGTTTCACCTGAACCAACCTATTGTGGTGCCTGCGGCCACTGGCGACTTGGAGGACTCCAAGTTGTTGGACGTTGTCAGAGCCTTAAAAATATACATTTCAAGGACGGCTGAAGTCAGAAAATCTGACTCGCTGTTGTTACTATATGCACCCAACAAGTTGGGTGCCCCTGCTTCTAAGCAGACGATTGCTCGTTGGATTTGTAACACAATTCAACTTGCTCATTCTGTGGCAGGCCTGCCACAGCCTAAATCTGTTAAGGCCCATTCCACAAGGAAGGTGGGCTCATCTTGGGCGGCTGCCCGAGGGGTCTCGGCATTACAATTCTGCCGAGCAGCTACGTGGTCGGGGGAAAACACGTTTGTAAAATTCTACAAATTTGATACCCTGGCAAAAGAGGACTTGGAATTCTCTCATTCGGTGCTGCAGAGTCATCCGCACTCTCCCGCCCGTTTGGGAGCTTTGGTATAATCCCCATGGTCCTTTCAGGAACCCCAGCATCCACTTAGGACGATAGAGAAAATAAGAATTTACTTACCGATAATTCTATTTCTCGGAGTCCGTAGTGGATGCTGGGCGCCCATCCCAAGTGCGGATTATCTGCAATACTGTACATAGTTATTGTTAACAAATTCGGGTTATATTGTTAAGGAGCCATCTTTAAGAGGCCCTTTCTGTTGTCATACTGTTAACTGGGTTTAGATCACAAGTTGTACGGTGTGATTGGTGTGGCTGGTATGAGTCTTACCCGGGATTCAAATTGCCTCCCTTATTGTGTACGCTCGTCCGGGCACAGTACCTAACTGGAGTCTGGAGGAGGGTCATAGGGGGAGGAGCCAGTGCACACCACCTGATCTGGTAAAAGCTTTACTTTTTTGTGCCCTGTCTCCTGCGGAGCCGCTATTCCCCATGGTCCTTTCAGGAACCCCAGCATCCACTACGGACTCCGAGAAATAGAATTATCGGTAAGTAAATTCTTATTTTTTCCTGAATCAGATAAATTAAATGAAGTGTGTGATGATGCGTTGGTTTCCCCCGATAGAGAATTATTGGCGTTATACCCTTTCCCGCCAGAAGTTAGGGCGCATTGGGAAACACCCCTTAGGGTGGATAAGGCGCTCACACGCTTATCAAAACAAGTGGCGTTACCGTCTCCAGATACGGCCGCCCTCAAGGAGCCAGCTGATAGGAGGCTGGAAAATATCCTAAAAAGTATATACACACATACTGGTGTTATACTGCGACCAGCGATCGCCTCAGCCTGGATGTGCAGCGCTGGGGTGGCTTGGTCGGATTCCCTGACTGAAAATATTGATACCCTTGACAGGGACAGTATTTTATTGACTATAGAGCATTTAAAGGATGCATTTCTATATATGCGAGATGCACAGAGGGATATTTGCACTCTGGCATCAAGAGTAAGTGCGATGTCCATATCTGCCAGAAGATGTTTATGGACACGACAGTGGTCAGGTGATGCAGATTCCAAACGGCACATGGAAGTATTGCCGTATAAAGGGGAGGAGTTATTTGGAGTCGGTCCATCGGAACTGGTGGCCACGGCAACAGCTGGAAAATCCACCTTTTTTACCCCAAGTCACATCTCGGCAGAAAAAGACACCGTCTTTTCAGCCTCAGTCCTTTCGTCCCCATAAGGGCAAGCAGGCAAAAGGCCAGTCATATCTGCCCAGGGATAGAGGAAAGGGAAGAAGACTGCAGCAGGCAGCCCATTCCCAGGAACAGAAGTCCTCCACCGCTTTTGCCAAGTCCTCAGCATGACGCTGGGGCTGTACAAGCGGACTCAGGTGCGGTGGGGGGTCGTCTCAAGAGTTTCAGCGCGCAGTGGGCTCACTCGCAAGTGGACCCCTGGATCCTACAAGTAGTATCCCAGGGGTACAGATTGGAAATTCGAGACGTCTCCCCCTCGCAGGTTCCTGAAGTCTGCTTTACCAACGTCTCCCTCCGACAGGGAGGCAGTATTGGAAACAATTCACAAGCTGTATTCCCAGCAGGTGATAATCAAAGTACCCCTCCTACAACAAGGAAAGGGGTATTATTCCACACTATATTGTGGTACTGAAGCCAGACGGCTCGGTGAGACCTATTCTAAATCTGAAATAATTGAACACTTACATACAAAGGTTCAAATCAAGATGGAGTCACTCAGAGCAGTGATAGCGAACCAGGAAGAAGGGGACTATATGGTGTCCCTGGACATCAAGGATGCTTACCTCCATGTCCCAATTTGCCCTTCTCACCAAGGGTACCTCAGGTTCGTGGTACAAAACTGTCACTATCAGTTTCAGACGCTGCCGTTTGGATTGTCCACGGCACCCCGGGTCTTTACCAAGGTAATGGCCGAAATGATGATTCTTCTTCAAAGAAAAGGTGTCTTAATTATCCCTTACTTGGACGATCTCCTGATAAGGGCAAGGTCCAGAGAACAGTTGGAGGTCGGAGTAGCACTATCTCAAGTAGTTCTACGACAGCACGGGTGGATTCTAAATATTCCAAAATCGCAGCTGTCTCCGACGACACGTCTGCTGTTCCTAGGGATGATTCTGGACACAGTCCAGACAAACGTGTTTCTCCCGGAGGAGAAAGCCAGGGAGTTATCCGAGCTAGTCAGGAACCTCCTAAAACCAGGAAAAGTGTCAGTGCATCATTGCACAAGGGTCCTGGGAAAAATGGTGGCTTCTTACGAAGCGATTCCATTCGGCAGATTTCACGCAAGAACTTTTCAGTGGGATCTGCTGGAAAAATGGTCCGGATCGCATCTTCAGATGCATCAGCGGATAACCCTGCCTCCAAGGACAAGGGTGTCTCTTCTGTGGTGGCTGCAGAGTGCTCATCTACTAAAGGGCCACAGATTCGGCATTCAGGACTGGGTCCTGGTGACCACGGATGCCAGCCTGAAAGGCTGGGGAGCAGTCACACAAGGAAAAAATTTCCAGGGAGTGTGATCAAGTCTGGAGACTTCTCTCCACATAAATATACTGGAGCTAAGAGCAATTTACAATGCTCTAAGCTTAGCAAGACCTCTGCTTCAAGGTCAGCCGGTATTGATCCAGTGGGACAACATCACGGCAGTCGCCCACGTAAACAGACAGGGCGGCACAAGAAGCAGGAGGGCAATGGCAGAAACTGCAAGGATTCTTCGCTGGGCGGAAAATCATGTGATAGCACTGTCAGCAGTGTTCATTCCGGGAGTGGACAACTGGGAAGCAGACTTCCTCAGCACGACCTCCACCCGGGAGAGTGGGGACTTCATCGGGAAGTCTTCCACATGATTGTGAACCGTTGGGAAAGACCAAAGGTGGACATGATGGCGTCCCGCCTGAACAAAAAACTGGACAGGTATTGCGCCAGGTCAAGAGACCCTCAGGCAATAGCTGTGGACGTTCTGGTAACACCGTGGGTGTACCAGTCGGTGTATGTGTTCCCTCCTCTGCTTCTCATACCTAAGGTACTGAGAATTATAAGACGTAGAGGAGTAAGAACTATACTCGTGGCTCCGGATTGGCCAAGAAGGACTTGGTACCCGGAACTTCAAGAGATGCTCACAGAGGACTCATGGCCTCTGCCGCTAAGAAGGGACTTGCTTCAGCAAGTACCATGTCTGTTCCAAGACTTACCGCGGCTGCGTTTGACGGCATGGCGGTTGAACGCCGGATCCTAAGGGAAAAAGGCATTCCGGAAGAGGTCATTCCTACCCTGGTCAAAGCCAGGAAGGAGGTGACCGCACAACATTATCACCACATGTGGCGAAAATATGTTGCGTGGTGTGAGGCCAGGAAGGCCCCACGAAGAAATTTCAACTCGGTCGATTCCTGCATTTCCTGCAAACAGGAGTGTCTATGGGCCTCAAATTGGGGTCCATTAAGGTTCAAATTTCGGCCCTGTCGATTTTCTTCCAGAAAGAATTGGCTTCAGTTCCTGAAGTCCAGAAGTTTGTCAAGGGAGTACTGCATATACAACCCCCTTTTGTGGCACTGTGGGATCTCAACGTAGTTCTGGGATTCCTCAAATCACATTGGTTTAAACCGCTCAAATCTGTGGATTTGAAATGTCACATGGAAAGTGACCATGATGTTGGCCCTGGCCTCGGCCAGGCGAGTGTCAGAATTGGCGGCTTTGTCTCACAAAAGCCCATATCTGATTGTCCATTCGGACAGGGCAGAGCTGCGGACTCGTCCCCAGTTTCTCCCTAAGGTGGTGTCAGCGTTTCACCTGAACCAGCTTATTGTGGTACCTGCGGCTACTAGGGACTTGGAGGACTCCAAGTTGCTAGATGTTGTCAGGGCCCTGAAAATATAGGTTTCCAGGACGGCTGGAGTCAGGAAAACTGACTTGCTGTTATCCTGTATGCACCCAACAAACTGGGTGCTCTTGCTTCTAAGCAGACGATTGCTAGTTGGATGTGTAGTACAATTCAGCTTGCACATTCTGTGGCAGGCCTGCCACAGCCAAAATATGTAAATGCCCATTCCACAAGGAAGGGGGCTCATCTTGGGCGGCTGCCCGAGGGGTCTCGGCTTTACAACTTTGCCGAGCTGCTACTTGGTCAGGGGCACACCCTGGCTGAGGAGGACCTTGAGTTCTCTCACTCGGTGCTGCAGAGTCATCCGCACTCTCCCGCCCGTTTGGGAGCTTTGGTATAATCCCCATGGTCCTGGGAGTCCCCAGCATCCACTTAGGACGTCAGAGAAAATAAGAATTTACATAACGATAATTCTATTTCTCGTAGTCCGTAGTGGATGCTGGGCGCCCATCCCAAGTGCGGATTGTCTGCAATACTTGTACATAGTTATTGTTACAAAAATCGGGTTATTATTGTTGTGAGCCATCTTTTCAGAGGCTCCGCTGTTATCATGCTGTTAACTGGGTTCAGATCACAGGTTGTACAGTGTGATTGGTGTGGCTGGTATGAGTCTTACCCGGGATTCAAAATCCTTCCTTATTGTGTACGCTCGTCCGGGCACAGTATCCTAACTGAGGCTTGGAGGAGGGTCATAGGGGGAGGAGCCAGTGCACACCACCTGATCCTAAAGCTTTTACTTTTGTGCCCTGTCTCCTGCGGAGCCGCTATTCCCCCTATGGTCCTGACGGAGTCCCCAGCATCCACTACGGACTACGAGAAATAGAATTATCGGTAAGTAAATTCTTATTTCTCTAACGTCCTAGTGGATGCTGGGGACTCCGTCAGGACCATGGGGAATAGCGGGCTCCGCAGGAGACAGGGCACATCTAAAAAGCTTTTTAGGTCACATGGTGTGTACTGGCTCCTCCCCCTATGACCCTCCTCCAAGCCTCAGTTAGGTTTTTGTGCCCGTCCGAGAAGGGTGCAAACTGGATGGCTCTAAACTCTAATTCTAAACTGTAAATGAACGAGAAGAGGTATTAAACATTGAGTTTACGGATGTATATTTACTGCTAAAAAATAATTACCCGTATATACTCGAGTATAATTCTACCCGAATATAAGCCGAGGCACCTAATTTTATCACAAAAACCAGGGAAAACTTATTGACTCGAGTATAAGCCTATGGAGGGAAATGCAGCTCTAGCCGTACACAGCCCTCATACTGCCAGATATGCCTCCACGGTGCCAGGTACAACTTACCCTCCCGCGCTCCCCCGCTGTTGTGTGAAGGAGGGCACAGCACGCACCTCTCCTGTGTCCCTCCTGCGTCTCCGGCGGCGGGTCTGTTAAATGAAGTGCCGGTTCGTGAGCCAATCAGAGCTCGCAAACGGGTACTTCATTTAATAGACCCGCAGGAGGGTCACAGGAGAGGTCCGCGCTGTGCCCTTCTTCCCAGGCAGCAGTTACGTCACTTTCCCAGGCAGCAGTTACGGAGCATCACTCGAGTATTATTATTATTATTATTATTATTATTACATTTTATTTATAAGGCGCCACATATGTTTCGCAGCGCCGTACAAAGGACAGTACAGGGGACAAAACATTGCATTACAGTAAATAAATAACAGAAATAGAGTACAGGTAACAGAGCACCACACGTTCTCAAGACATAGTACAGCTAAGATGTAAGTATTGAGGGAGTGATCATCGTACTACTAGGGGCTGGTGGTCATAGATGGAGATGAGCCATTACTAGCAGGATAAAGATGGTCGTTGAGTAGGGGAGAGCTGTGAGTGAAATGTGTCGAGACGAGGGCTTAGATAACAAGAGGAAAGAGGGCCCTGCTCTGAAGAGCTAACAATCTATTGGGGAGGGGCGACAGACAGATGACAAGAGGTACAGGCAAGTGGGAGGTAGCCTGATGGCAGTATGCAAGCAAAGCTGAGATGTTCACGGCATGAGGCAGGGGGGGTGGAGGCGCGGCTTCAGCTCTGGGTTATGCATCAGAAGGGTACGCTTTGATGAATAGGTGGGTTTTTAGTGCCCGTTTGAAGCTTTGCAAGGTTGGGGAGAGTCTAATGGAGCGGGGGAGTGCGTTCCACTGAAGGGGTGCAGCACGGGCAAAATCCTGAACTCGTGCATGGGAAGCAGTAACCAGGGCGGTGGAGAGGCGACGGTCATTAGTCGACCGTAGGGGGCGGGAGGGAGTATGAAGGGAAAGGAGGTTGGAGATGTAGGGAGCAGTGGAAATAGAGATGGCCTTGTATGTAAGGGTGAGGAGTTTGAAGAGGATTCTGTAGGGGAATGGGAGCCAGTGTAGATTTTGTTGAAGGGGAGTGGCAGATGTGGTGCGGCGTGAGAGGAAGATAAGCCTAGCTGCGGAGTTCAGGACAGATTGGATGGGAGCAAGATGGGAGCAAGCGAGACCAGTGAGGAGGACATT
Source organism: Pseudophryne corroboree (assembly GCF_028390025.1). Taxonomy (NCBI): domain Eukaryota; kingdom Metazoa; phylum Chordata; class Amphibia; order Anura; family Myobatrachidae; genus Pseudophryne; species Pseudophryne corroboree. The sequence continues at coordinate 717,754,296 of NC_086445.1, forward strand.
GCAGTAGTCAAGACGTGAGATGACCAGTGAGTGGATGATGAGTTTAGTTGCACTCTGAGAGAGATATGGCCTGATACGAGCAATGTTGCGTAGCTGGAAATGACAGGACTGTGCCAGAGCTTGGATGTGGGGTGCAAAGGAGAGGAAGGAGTCAAGAGTGACGCCCAGGCAGCGGAGTTGGGGAACGGGGGAGATGGTGTTGTCAACAATGATGGAGATATTGGTTGGGGGTGTTGCTCTGGATGGGGGAAGATGATGAGTTCCGTTTTGTCCATGTTGAGCTTTAGGGAGCGTTCAGACATCCAGGAGGAGATTGCAGAGAGGCAGCTCGAAACCTGAGAGAGGACAGAGGGGGACAGATCAGGAGATGAGAGGTAGAGTTGTGTGTCCTCAGCATAGAGGTGGTATTGAAGGCCAAATGAGTTAATGAGCGCACCCAGGGAAGAGGTATACAGGGAGAACAGAAGGGGTCCAAGGACAGAACCCTGAGGGACACCAACAGGAAGGATGGAAGGGTGTGAGGTGGTGCTTGAGGCAGACACAGAGAAGGAGCGGTTAGTGAGGTAAGAAGAAAACCAGTCAAGGACAGTGCTAGAGAGGCCAGCGTTTTGGAGTGTGCTGAGGAGGAGAGGATGATCTACGGTATCAAAGGCAGCAGAGAGGTCCAGAAGGATGAGCAGAGAGAAGTGGCCCCTGGATTTGGCCGAAAGCAGGTCATTGGTGACTTTCACCAGGGCAGTCTCAGTTGAGTGGAGTGGGCGAAAGCCAGATTGTAGTGGATCGAGGATGGAGTTGTCAGAGAGGTAGCTTGTGAGACGGCTGTAGACTAGTCGTTCAAGTAATTTGGAGGCGAAAGGGAGAAGAGAGATGGGGCGGTAGTTAGTGGGTGATGAGGGGTCGAGGTTGGGTTTTTTGAGAATAGGGGAGACCAGAGCATGTTTGAATGGTGAGGGGAAGATGCCGGTGGAGAGGGACAGGTTAAAGAGGTGAGCAAGGTGGGAGCAGGCAGTGGGGGAGGGAGCGGAGAAGATGGGAGGGGAGGGGGTCCAGGGGGCAGGTGGTGGGGGGGGGGGAGGATAAGATGAGGGAGTGGACTTCCTTTTCTGAAGTCGGATGGAAGGAGGACAGGGTGGGATAGATGGAGGGGAGGGATAGAGGGGGCAGGGGGGTAGCAGAGGGGTGACGGCGGGAGATGTCGTGTCGGATATCCTCAATTTTGGAGATGAAGAAGGAGGCAAAGTCAGTGGCAGTGAGGGAGGATGGGAGGGGAGGGGGGCGAAGGAGAGTGTTGAAAGTTTCAAAGAGACGGCGTGGACAGGAGGACTGAGAAGAGATGAGTGCTTGGAAAAAGGATTGCTTGGCGAGGGAAAGAGCAGAGCTGTAGGAGGAGAGAATAAACTTGAAATGGAGGAAGTCCGCCAGAGAGCGAGATCTCCTCCAGGAGCGTTCAGCGGAGCGTGAGCATTTTTGTAAGAAACGTGTTAGTTTGGTGTGCCAGGGTTGGGGTTTGGAGCGGCGGAGGGGAATAGATGAGAGGGGGGCCACAGAGTCGAGAGCAGTGGTTAGGGAAGAGTTATAGAATGTGGCTGCCTGGTTGGGACAAGTCATAGTGGAAAGAGGAGAGAGGAAAGTCTCGAGGGAGGATATGAAAGTGGGGTTGAGAGACCCAAGATTGCGTCTGGTGGTGGTGGGTCTGGGCGTGGAGAGGAGGAGGGAGGATGAGAGGGTGAAAGAAAGCAGATGGTGGTCAGAGAGAGGGAAGGGAGAGTTTGAGAAATCAGAGAGATCACATCGGTGGGTGAAGACAAGGTCGAGGGAGTGGCCGAGATTGTGAGTAGCGGTGGAGGTCCATTGAGAAAGTCCAAAGGAGGTGGAAAGGGCGAGAAGATTAGTGGAAGCGGCATTAGTGATGTCAATAGGGATGTTAAAGTCTCAGAGGATGACAGAGGGGAGGTCAGAGGAGAGAAAGTGGGGAAGCCAGGCAGCAAAGTTGTCAAGGAAAGGTGAACAGTGGCCAGGGGGGCGGTAGATCACTGCCACAAGGAGGTGAATGGGGTAGAAGAGGCGGATAGTGTGGACCTCAAAGGTGGAGAAGGTGAGAGAGGGCTCAGGTGGGATGACACGAAAGGTGCAGTTAGGGGAGAGAAGGACGCCCACGCCTCCACCCTGGCGACCATCAGTTCTGACTGTGGGTGAAGGAGAGGCCTCCGTAGGAGAGGGCAGCAGGGGAGGTGGTGTCAGAGGAGGAGAGCCAGGTTTCAGTGATGGCGAGAAGGTGAAAAGAGTGGGAGATGAAGAGGTCATGGATAGTTGGCAGCTTGTTGCAGATTGATCTAGCATTCCAGAGTGCACAGGAGAAAGGAAGTGAGGGGACAGCGGAGATAGGGATAAGGTTGCCTGGGTTCTGAGTGTTTGTGGGTGATTTTGAATTTGGGGGGTGAGACCTTGCAGTGAGGATTGGTATGTGACAGGATCGAGGAGCCATAATTTGGTACAGTAGTGTTAAGGGGAATAGAATGGTGTAGGTGTAATATAGAATGAACAAGGAGAATGTGGGGTGTAATGTAAGCAAAAGACAGTGCAAACAGTATTTTTAGAAATAATGTTAGGAACGGAAAGGCTGAGATGGATACACAGTGGTTGTAGATTGTGTAAATGAGAGTGTGAGCAATGTGTGAAAGCAGTAGGGCTGCTACTTAATCAGACAGGTTGTTCAGTGTCCAGGCTGTGCAGGCTGCAGGCATTACTGGTAGTGGTATGGGAAACTCACTGTAGTCTGTTGTTTGCAGTTCTTTTGAGGAGACAGGGGAGATAGTCTGCTGTCCCTCTGTTTCTCTCCTGTGCATCTCCGTATATCTCCATAGATTATATCATCATACTTTGTACTAACATACTTAGCAACTAAAATGCTAGCAGCCTAGAATGCTTGCAGCCTTGTCAATACTAGTTAAATAACCATGTAGACATGGATGCAGGGTTAATTGATATCAGCCCCCACCCTCTGAAAACTCCACCCACAGCAAAAGGTTACATCAAGGTGTGAACAAATCACAATACCCCCACTAATACACAGTGAGAACAGACTATAGTCTGGCCCAGAAACAACTAGCAAAATACAAAATTGTCAATACCTATCATAGTGCAAAAAGCATGTAATAACTGGATGTTAAAGTTGCAGCAGTGAGAGATTGTCAATACCTATCATAGTGCAAAAAGCATGTAATGGCTGGATGTTAAAGTTGCAGCAGTGAGAGATTGTCAATACCTATCATAGTGCAAAAAGCATGTAATGGCTGGATGTTAAAGTTGCAGCAGTGAGAGATTGTCAATACCTATCATAGTGCAAAAAGCATGTAATGGCTGGATGTTAAAGTTGCAGCAGTGAGAGATTGTCAATACCTATCATAGTGCAAAAAGCATGTAATGGCTGGATGTTAAAGTTGCAGCAGTGAGAGATTGTCAATACCTATCATAGTGCAAAAAGCATGTAATGGCTGGATGTTAAAGTTGCAGCAGTGAGAGATTGTCAATACCTATCATAGTGCAAAAAGCATGTAATGGCTGGATGTTAAAGTTGCAGCAGTGAGAGATTGTCAATACCTGAGGAAGACAAAGAGGGCAGAGGTCACATCAGCTGAGGCATCTCCGTATATCTCCATAGATTATATCATCATACTTTGTACTAACATACTTAGCAACTAAAATGCTAGCAGCCTAGAATGCTTGCAGCCTTGTTCAATACTAGTTAAATAAGCCGAGGGGGTCTTTTTCAGCACAAAAAATGTGCTAAAAAACTCGGCTTACACAAGTTTTACAAATACCGTATATACTCAACTGTTCTGCATGAGTAGAAGTTGAACTACGTTGGCCTAAATAATATGAGCCCTAACTGTTCCTACATCGCTGTTCCAGACACTAGTTGATAATTCTGTAGTAGTAATTACATGTAGTCATGAACATCATAACCATAAATGTGAATATATGTACAGTTGTGCTCATAAGTTTACATACCCTAGCAGAATTTGTGATTTTCTGGCCATTTGTCAGAGAATATGAATGATAACTCACAAACTTTTCTTTCACTCATTGTTAGTGGTTGGGTGAAGCCATTTATTGTCAAACAACTGTGTTCACTCTTTTAGATCATAATGACAACAGAAAATACCCAAATGACCCTGATCAAAAGTTTACATACCCCAGTTCTTAATACCGTGTATTACCCCCTTTAACATCAATGACAGCTTGAAGTCTTTTGTGGTAGTTGTGGATGAGGCTCTTTATTTTCTCAGATGGTAAAGCTGCCCATTCTTCTTGGCAAAAAGCCTCCAGTTCCTGTTAATTCTTGGGCTGTCTTGCATGAACTGCACGTTTGAGATCTCCCCAGAGTTGCTCAATGATATTGAGGTCAGGAGACTGAGATGGCCACTCCAGAACCTTCACTTTATTCTGCTGTAGCCAATGACAGGTCGACTTGGCCTTGTGTTTTGGATCATTGTCATGTTGGAACGTCCAAGTACGTCCCATGCGCAGCTTCCGGGCTGATGAGTGCAAATTTTCCTCCAGTATTTTCTGATAACATGCTGCATTCATCTTGCCATCAATTTTGAGCAAGTTTCCAGTGCCTTTGTAGCTCACACATCCCCAAAACATCAACGATCCACCTCCGTGTTTAACAGTAGGAATGGTGTACCTTTCATCATAGGCCTTGTTGACTCCTCGCCAAATGTAATGTTTATGGTTGTGGCCAGAAAGTTCAATTTTGGTCTCATCACTCCAAATGACTTTGTTCCAGAAGTTTTGAGGCTTGTCTGTGCTGTTAGGAGTATTGTAAGCAGGATGCTTTGTGGCATTTGCGTAGTAATGGCTTTCTTCTGGCGACTCGACGATGGAGCCCATTTTTCTTCAAATGCCTCCTTATTGTGCATCTTGAAACAACCACACCACTTTTTTTCAGAGTTCTGTATTTCAGCTGAAGTTATTTGTGGATTTTTCATTGCATCCCGAACAATTTTCCTGGCAGTTGTGGCTGAAATTTTTGTTGGTCTACCTGACCGTGATTTGGTTTCCACAGAATCCCTAATTTTCCACTTCTTAATTAGAGTTTGAACACTGCTGATTGGCATTCTCAATTGCTTGGATATCTTTTTATATCCCTTTCCTGTTTTATACAGTTCAATTACTTTTTCCCGCAGATCCTTTGACAATTCTTTTGCTTTCCCCATGACTCAGAATCCAGACACGTCAGTGCAGCACTGGATGAAAGATGCAAGGGTCTTTCAGGAGTCCAGAAACTCACTGACCTTTTATACACACATACTGATTACAAGCACACAGATCACAGGTGAGGATGGTTACCTTTAGTAGCCATTCAAACCCGTTTGTGTCAACTTGTGTGCATGTTATCAGGCCAAAATCTCCAGGGTATGTAAACTTTCTCTGACGTCCTAGTGGATGCTGGGACTCCGTCAGGACCATGGGGATTAGCGGCTCCGCAGGAGACAGGGCACAAAAATAAAAGCTTTAGGACTAGGTGGTGTGCACTGGCTCCTCCCCCCATGACCCTCCTCCAAGCCTCAGTTAGGTTTTTGTGCCCGTCCGAGCAGGGTGCAATCTAGGTGGCTCTCCTAAAGAGCTGCTTAGAAAAAGTTATTATGTTTTTTATTTTCAGTGAGTCCTGCTGGCAACAGGCTCACTGCAACGAGGGACTTAGGGGAGAAGAAGTGAACTCACCTGCGTGCAGGATGGATTGGCTTCTTAGGCTACTGGACACCATTAGCTCCAGAGGGATCGAACACAGGCCCAGCCATGGAGTCCGGTCCCGGAGCCGTGCCGCCGACCCCCTTGCAGATGCCGAAAAGTGAAGAGGTCCAGAAACCGGCGGCAGAAGACTTTTCAGTCTTCATGAGGTAGCGCACAGCACTGCAGCTGTGCGCCATTGTTGTCAGCACACTTCACACCAGCGGTCACTGAGGGTGCAGGGCGCTGGGGGGGGGGGCGCCCTGGGCAGCAATGATAATACCTTGTTCTGGCTAAAAATACATCACATATAGCCCCTGGGGCTATATGGATGTATTTAACCCCTGCCAGGTCTCACAAACACCGGGAGAAGAGCCCGCCGAAATAGGGGGCGGGGCCTATCTCCTCAGCACACAGCGCCATTTTCCTGCACAGCTCCGCTGCGAGGAAGGCTCCCAGGACTCTCCCCTGCACTGCACTACAGAAACAGGGTAAAAAAACAGAGAGGGGGCACTTTTTTGGCGATATTGATATATTAAGCTGCTATAAAGGAAACAACACTTCTGTAGGGTTGTTCCTATATATTTATAGCGCTTGGGTGTGTGCTGGCAAACTCTCCCTCTGTCTCCCCAAAGGGCTAGTGGGGTCCTGTCTTCGATAAGAGCATTCCCTGTGTGTCTGCTGTGTGTCGGTACGTGTGTGTCGACATGTATGAGGGCGATGTTGGTGTGGAGGCGGAGCAATTGCCGGTAATGGTGATGTCACCCCCTAGGGAGTCGACACCGGAATGGATGGCTTTGTTTATGGAATTACGTGATAATGTCAGCACGTTACAAAAATCAGTTGACGACATGAGACGGCCGGCAAACCAGTTAGTACCTGTCCAGGCGTCTCAGACACCGTCAGGGGCTGTAAAACGCCCTTTACCTCAGTCGGTCGACACAGACCCAGACACGGACACCGAATCTAGTGTCGACGGTGAAGAAACAAACGTATTTTCCAGTAGGGCCACACGTTATATGATCACGGCAATGAAGGAGGCTTTGCATATCTCTGATACTGCAAGTACCACAAAAAGGGGTATTATGTGGGGTCTGAAAAAACTACCTGTAGTTTTTCCTGAATCAGAGGAATTGAATGAAGTGTGTGATGAAGCGTGGGTTAACCCCGATAGAAAACTGCTAATTTCAAAGAAGTTATTGGCATTATATCCTTTCCCGCCAGAGGTTAGGGCGCGCTGGGAAACACCCCCTAGGGTGGATAAGGCACTCACACGCTTATCAAAACAAGTGGCGTTACCGTCTCCTGAAACGGCCGCCCTCAAGGATCCAGCTGATAGGAGGCTGGAAACTACCCTGAAAAGTATATACACTCATACTGGTGTTATACTGCGACCAGCCATCGCCTCTGCATGGATGTGCAGTGCTGGGGTGGTTTGGTCGGATTCCCTGACTGAAAATATTGATACCCTGGATAGGGACAGTATTTTATTGACTATAGAGCAATTAAATGATGCTTTTCTTTATATGCGAGATGCTCAGAGGGATATTTGCACTCTGGCATCGAGAGTAAGTGCGATGTCCATATCTGCCAGAAGAAGTTTATGGACGCGACAGTGGTCAGGTGATGCGGATTCCAAACGGCATATGGAAGTATTGCCGTATAAAGGGGAGGAATTATTTGGGGTCGGTCTATCGGATTTGGTGGCCACGGCAACAGCCGGGAAATCCACCTTTTTACCTCAGGTCCCCTCCCAACAGAAAAAGACACCGTCTTTTCAGCCGCAGTCCTTTCGTTCCTATAAGAACAAGCGGGCAAAAGGACAGTCATATCTGTCCCGAGGCAAAGGAAAGGGTAAGAGAGTGCACCAAGCAGCTCCCTCCCAGGAGCAGAAGCCCTCCCCGGCTTCTGCAAAGCCCTCAGCATGACGTTGGGGCTTTACAAGCGGACTCAGGGGCGGTGGGGGGTCGACTCAAGAATTTCAGCGCACAGTGGGCTCACTCACAGGTGGACCCCTGGATCCTGCAGGTAGTATCTCAGGGTTACAGGTTGGAATTCGAGAAGTCTCCCCCTCGCCGGTTCCTAAAGTCTGCTCTGCCAACGTCTCCCTCAGACAGGGCGACGGTATTGGAAGCCATTCACAAGCTGTATTCTCAGCAGGTGATAGTCAAGGTACCCCTCCTACAACAGGGAAAGGGGTATTATTCCACACTATTTGTGGTACCGAAGCCGGACGGCTCGGTAAGACCTATTCTAAATCTGAAATCTTTGAACCTGTACATACAAAAATTCAAGTTCAAGATGGAGTCACTCAGAGCAGTGATAGCGAATCTGGAAGAAGGGGACTTTATGGTGTCCCTGGACATCAAGGATGCTTACCTGCATGTCCCAATTTGCCCTTCACATCAAGGGTACCTCAGGTTCGTGGTGCAAAACTGTCATTATCAGTTTCAGACGCTGCCGTTTGGATTGTCCACGGCACCTCGGGTCTTTACCAAGGTAATGGCCGAAATGATGTTTCTTCTGCGAAGAAAAGGCGTATTAATTATCCCTTACTTGGACGATCTCCTGATAAGGGCAAGGTCCAGAGAACAGCTGGGGGACGTAGTAGCACTAACCCAAGTAGTGCTGCAACAGCACGGGTGGATTCTGAATTTTCCAAAATCTCAATTGACCCCGACGACACGTCTGCTGTTCCTGGGAATGATTCTGGACACGGTTCAGAAAAAGGTGTTTCTTCCGGAGGAGAAAGCCAGGGAGTTACCCGAACTTGTCAGGAACCTCCTAAAACCAGGAAAAGTGTCTGTGCATCAATGCACAAGAGTCCTGGGAAAAATGGTGGCTTCTTACGAAGCGATTCCATTCGGCAGATTCCACGCACGAACTTTTCAGTGGGATCTGCTGGACAAATGGTCCGGATCGCATCTGCAGATGCATCAGCGGATAACTTTGTCTCCACGGACAAGGGTGTCTCTTCTGTGGTGGTTGCAGAGTGCTCATCTGTTAGAGGGCCGCAGATTCGGCATACAGGACTGGGTCCTGGTGACCACGGATGCCAGTCTGAGAGGCTGGGGAGCGGTCACACAGGGAAGAAACTTCCAGGGAGTGTGGTCAAGCCTGGAGATGTCTCTTCACATAAATATACTGGAGCTAAGAGCGATTTACAATGCTCTAAGCCTGGCAAAACCCCTGCTTCAGGGTCAGCCGGTGTTGATCCAGTCGGACAACATCACGGCAGTCGCCCACGTAAACAGACAGGGCGGCACAAGAAGCAGGAGGGCAATGGCAGAAGCTGCAAGGATTCTTCGCTGGGCGGAAGATCATGTGATAGCACTGTCAGCAGTGTTCATTCCGGGAGTGGACAACTGGGAAGCGGACTTCCTCAGCAGACACGATCTACACCCGGGAGAGTGGGGACTTCATCCAGAAGTCTTCCACATGATTGTGAACCGTTGGGAAAAACCGAAGGTGGATATGATGGCGTCCCGCCTCAACAAAAAACTGGACAGGTATTGCGCCAGGTCAAGAGACCCTCAGGCAATAGCTGTGGACGCTCTGGTAACACCGTGGGTGTTCCAGTCAGTGTATGTGTTTCCTCCTCTGCCTCTCATACCAAAAGTACTGAGAATTATACGGCAAAAGGGAGTAAGAACGATACTCGTGGCTCCGGATTGGCCAAGAAGAACTTGGTACCCGGAACTTCAGGAGATGCTCACGGAAGATCCGTGGCCTCTACCTCTAAGACGGGACCTGCTTCAGCAGGGACCGTGTCTATTCCAAGACTTACCGCGGCTGCGTTTGACGGCATGGCGGTTGAACGCCGAATTCTAAGGGAAAAAGGCATTCCGGAAGAGGTCATCCCTACCCTGGTAAAAGCCAGGAAGGAGGTGACTGCACAACATTATCACCGCATTTGGAGAAAATATGTTGCGTGGTGTGAGGCCAGGAAGGCCCCGACGGAGGAATTTCAACTGGGTCGATTCCTACATTTCCTGCAAACAGGATTGTCTATGGGCCTCAAATTAGGGTCCATTAAGGTTCAAATTTCGGCCCTGTCGATTTTCTTCCAGAAAGAATTGGCTTCAGTTCCTGAAGTCCAGACTTTTGTAAAAGGAGTACTACATATACAGCCCCCGGTTGTGCCCCCTGTGGCTCCGTGGGATCTTAATGTATCTTAATGTAGTTTTGGATTTTCTCAAATCCCATTGGTTTGAGCCACTCAAATCGGTGGATTTGAAATATCTTACATGGAAAGTAACCATGCTACTGGCCCTGGCTTCAGCCAGGAGAGTGTCAGAATTGGCGGCTTTATCGTATAAAAGCCCATATCTGATTTTCCATTCGGACAGGGCAGAACTGCGGACGCGTCCTCAGTTTCTGCCTAAGGTGGTTTCAGCGTTTCACCTGAACCAGCCTATTGTGGTGCCTGCGGCTACTAGCGATTTGGAGGATTCCAAGTTGCTGGACGTTGTCAGGGCATTGAAAATATATATTTCAAGGACGGCTGGAGTCAGAAAATCTGACTCGCTGTTTATACTGTATGCACCCAACAAGCTGGGTGCTCCTGCTTCTAAGCAGACGATTGCTCGTTGGATTTGTAGCACAATTCAACTTGCACATTCTGTGGCAGGCCTGCCACAGCCTAAATCTATCAAGGCCCATTCCACAAGGAAGGTGGGCTCATCTTGGGCGGCTGCCCGAGGGGTCTCGGCATTACAACTCTGCCGAGCAGCTACGTGGTCGGGGGAGAACACGTTTGTAAAATTCTACGAATTTGATACCCTGGCTAAAGAGGACCTGGAGTTCTCTCATTCGGTGCTGCAGAGTCATCCGCACTCTCCCGCCCGTTTGGGAGCTTTGGTATAATCCCCATGGTCCTGACGGAGTCCCAGCATCCACTAGGACGTCAGAGAAAATAACATTTTACTTACCGATAAATCTATTTCTCGTAGTCCGTAGTGGATGCTGGGCGCCCATCCCAAGTGCGGATTGTCTGCAATACTTGTACATAGTTATTGTTACAAAAATATCGGGTTATTGTTGTGAGCCGTCTGTTCAGAGGCTCCTACGTTTGTCATACTGTTAACTGGGTTCAGATCACAAGTTGTACGGTGTGATTGGTGTGGCTGGTATGAGTCTTACCCGGGATTCAAAATCCTTCCTTATTGTGTACGCTCGTCCGGGCACAGTATCCTAACTGAGGCTTGGAGGAGGGTCATGGGGGGAAGAGCCAGTGCACACCACCTAGTCCTAAAGCTTTTATTTTTGTGCCCTGTCTCCTGCGGAGCCGCTAATCCCCATGGTCCTGACGGAGTCCCAGCATCCACTGCGGACTACGAGAAATAGATATATCGGTAAGTAAAATCTTATTTTTGATCAGGGTCATTTGGGTAGTTTCTGTTGTCATTATGATTTAAAGAGTTAACACAGTTGTTTGACAATAAATGCCTTCACCCGAATACTAACCATGAGTGAAAGAAAAGTTTTGTGAGTTATCATTCATATTCTCTGACAAATGGCCAGAAAATCAAAAATTCTGCTAGGGTATGTAAACTTATGAGCACAACTGTATATCATGTCAACATTTTAATTTGCTGTTTATAAAATCTTTTCTTAAGATTACTTTGAATATTGGCAAGTTAATTGTTCCATGCATTTTCTGAAGGATGGGTACCAAAAGTGCTGTTGTGTTATTATGCTATGACTACAGACTTCTTAAAAAACCCAAACCTCTATTATAAGAGAATCCCCCTGATATTATTCCACATTCTTATTGCTTGTGGTCTTCATTTAAGTGAGCTGAACCAATGCGGTAAATTCACACACACAACAGAGATATAGGGAGGGTGAACCAGATCAGAGCTACTATATATTCCTAGCAACAGCTAAGACTCCGCAAACTCCTCCCCTAACAATTCTATAGGACAGGAGAAAACCACCACTTGAGCTGGGTACACACTAAGGGGAATTCAATTCTTTAAATCTTGGCTGCCGTTAGATGGCCCAGCAGCCACGGAGATCACTTTTTTTTTTTTTTTTCTTGCAGCGTCCAGAGGTGGAAGATTAAATGTGTGCAAATGGTCCCACATCAGGACTTTAGACAGGTTTATCAGTTTTACGCGGCTAAACCCTGTCTTTCTGCTGCGGGGTACACTGGGCTCCACAAGGATTGGACAATGGAGTGTAGAATAGGATCTTGATCCGAGGCACCAACAGGCTCAAAGCTTTGACTGTTCCCAGAATGCACAGCGTCGCCTCCTATATCACCCCGCCTCCCAGCACAGGAGCTCAGTTTTGTAAGTTGGTGCTGCAGTAAGCAGGCACTTAACAGAGGGGCTGCTCCAAGCAGCTCTTAGAAAAGCTTTTTATGAGATAAAAAGTGAAGACTTCAAGGGCAGCAGCAGTGGTAAATGTCTTGTGACATTCACTGCTGCATCTCCAGCGCTCCCCAGCGGCGCTGTACACTCCCGAGCCCTGGTTGCCGGGTACCTACAGCGGAGGCTCCGGTTTTCTTCACGTTAGACACACACGGCTGGGGACTCCAGGATCGCGTGGCCGCGCTTCGGGAGGTGGTAAGTGGGTCCCGCTTGCGGGACCCGGTCTTTATCGCGATCCGGCGCAGTCAGTGGGAGGCGGGCCGTGCGCGCTGGTGGTGGACACTGTGGTAGTATAGGCGATCCCACTAGATCACCAGGGCATGGGCGCAGGTCAGGTTTTCTCTGTAAACCAATTCTTATATCGCCCACAGTACCCGGTGGTTTTGCCAGCAGAGGCGATAAGGCTTAGACCTGAAGCCCCTCCCGCAGCCCCAGGGTGCCATTTCTAGCAAGTGTTCCCGCCCTGGAGCTGCATATCTGTCTTTTCAGTGTCTGCGGCGCCATTATCCCTCAGCTCACTGTTCCTGGGACTGCTTGGGCAAATCCTCCTATGTAAAGCCGCCTGGTTGTCAGCGCTGTGCCTTTACATGACACTTAATTATTCTACCTGCTTTTTTAGACAGTGATAGTTAAGAAAGAGTGCATTTAGTCAGGGTTTTATAGTACAATTACCCTGTGATATACATCCAGTTCTTACTGTGTACTGTTATATCTATTGTTATACAGGTTGAGTATCCCATATCCAAATATCCGAAATACGGAATATTCCGAAATACGGACTTTTTTGAGTGAGAGTGAGATAGTGAAACCTTTGTTTTCTGATGGCTCAATGTACACAAACTTTGTTTAATACACAAAGTTATTAAAAATATTGTATTAAATGACCTTCAGGCTGTGTGTATAAGGTGTATATGAAACATAAATGAATTGTGTGAATGTACACACACTTTGTTTAATGCACAAAGCTATAAAAAATATTGGCTATAATGACCTTCAGGCTGTGTGTATAAGGTGTATATGAAACATAAATGCATTCTGTGCTTAGACTTGGGTCCCATCACCATGGTATCTCATTATGGTATGCAATTATTCCAAAATACGGAAAAATCCAATATCCAAAATACTTCTGGTCCCAAGCATTTTGGATAAGGGATACTCAACCTGTATAGCTGTGTAAGCTAGTCCAGTGCAGTATTATTGTCAGTTATAACCTCTGCATTGTACAAACTGTGACTTTCTGTGTGTGCATTTGATAGCTGAGTGGTGTCCATTTTGTGTCTTTCACTCATCTTGCTATCCCTATATTCCATAACCTGAGGGGGCTTGGTGCGTCAGGTGTTATCTAATACAGGATTTTCACAAAGATATACTGTATTACGTATTTTTCTCTGATTTAGTCACCATATCTCTCCTTTATCTCTGCTAGTGCTGACTACACTGCGCAGGGGTTTGGGTTTAGAGGTATAGTGCTGCTGATAATTGTACTGTTACTTCATACTGCAAGTTATATCATGTCTGCTTCTGAGGGTAACTGTTCTGGGGCGGAACACATTGCTGGTGTTGCTGAAGCCATAGACAAATATGATGAGAATATAGCAGCTCTGGTTCTGGGGGCTCCTTGCCCCCCAGTGGGACTGTGGCAGCGGAGGCACATACTGACCCACCGTGGGCCGCTTTTTCCACGCTTCTGCATACGCTAGTTCATAAACTAACACCCCCTATGGGACCCCCAATGCCGGTACAACCGTATGTGGTCCCTGCAGCTAACCTGCCGTGGGCGGACGATTTATCTGCTTAATTAAAGAAGTTGAACCAGTCCTTGACTACTAAAAAGTCTGACCAACGCTCGCCTAAGTCCAAGAGGTCCTCTAAGCGAGCGCTTGTCTCCTCACAATCCACTGCCGTCACTGACACCTCGTCTGATGAAGACGGCACTTACACTGACCCCACAGGTTCTGACTCGATATGGCTGATGGGGAGGGTAGTTCACATGTGGATGTTCCTTATCTTTGGAGGCTATTAAGTTAATTCTGCAGATTATGGATGATCCCGAGCCTTTGAAAGTCTTAAAGTGCCCATGTCTCCTGCGGATCCGTCTATATCCCATGGTTCTTTTGGTGTCCCCAACATCCTCTACGGACTTATAGAAAAGGATTTACCGGTAGGTATTAAAATCCTGTTTTTTCTTCTGAGCTCATTTGACCCTCTAGTGGTTTAAAGTAGAACTCCACCCACACTTTTTTTATTTTTATTTTCTCCCTACCATGATGTTGCTAATTTTACAAATTTTAATGTTTTAGAGCTATATATCTGTTTGTGCTGGTAAATTGTTTAGACCCTGACTCGTGTTGACTGAAATGTTTTTTCTTCTTCCGGCCACTAGAGGGCACCCAACGGCTGCAATATAATTTTTCTACCGTTTGGGTGCCCGGTGTCTCCTGAGGTGCGAGGGGAAAAAAAAAATGTGTGCAAAACAGTCACTTTGGGTGTTTGGATGACCAAACCAGGTGCTTAGATGGGTTTAGTCGTTTTACGCTGCTAAACACTGTCTGTTTGGGTGCGATGTGCATGGGTGCCCAAATAAATGAATAGTGACAATTGTTTCGGCGTGTAAACAGTCCCGTTTAGATGAGATTTTTACATGCCCAAAACAATTGAATTCCCCCCACCACGCTGAGCTTTGAATTGATTCTCCAGTCACTTAAAATGTATAAAGAATGTTGAGTGGATAACCTGGAACTGCATATTCGTACATATGCGTCCTCTTACATCCTTGCTGCACTCGCGCTAAACAGCCCTTCAAGTTGCACCATGACGTTGGGAAACTTGGTAGCGCCAAGTGTTCTTTTTGCATTTTTTTTCTGCAAAAAATGTCTTAGATGCAATGCAATAGGACACACAAGCAGTTTCTGCTGATTAAAATGATATGCAGCATGCCTATATTCTGTTTGTAATTGCGGCTCTATTGCATCCAAAATACCACGTATAGCATAGCATTTTGTATGCAAATGTAGTCGCAGTCACACACAGTATGTATGCATGCTGCACATTTTAATCAGCAGAAGCTGCTCGTATGTCCTCTTGCGTTACATTGCATCTAATACAAATTTTTGCGAAAAAAACGGAAAAAAGGCAATTGGCGCTACAGTGTCGCACGGCACTCGCGCATCATGTGTAACGCGACTTATAGCGCAAAGATGTAAGAGAACACCTCTGTATGTTTGTACTGCTGGGTGTAAGATACTGAGTGCCCTTTACTTATTGTGCATGGTATGACCAAATGTAAAGGTCACTGCTAGTCTTAATTATGATAAACAGTGACATAAAATGACTTATTAGATCAGGCTTGTCCAACCCGCGGCCCGTGGGCCGCATGCGGCCCAGGTCGGCTAGTAATGCGGCCCAGTGCAATTTTTTATTTTTTAAGAAATTCTAAAGTTTCAAGTTACACTGCCGGCGCTTGCGGCCGGAATGCGGCCGGGGCACGTCACAACTGTGACGCCAGCGCGCTTCACCCGCCCCATCCATTTTTTTTTGCAGAGTACGGACACCACATGTGAAGCTGAGCCGGCCCCAGCAGGCTGTCAGCACATCCTGATTGGATTGCTGCCGCTGGGACCAGCAACAGCTCACGCCCTCTCCGCTGTCAGTCACAGTGTAGCCCTCCTCCGCTGCATAGCGGCACACGTGACTGAGCAGCACGAGAGTAGAGGAGCCCAGCGGAGAAATTGGTTCTACAAGAACTCGTAAGTGAGCCGGGGGGGGGGGTGTCTGAAGTCCGTGGCCGCGCACCTGTACAGTGTCCGGGGGGGGGGGGGGGAATCGGGATCTGAAGTCCGTGGCCGCGGCCCGCGCTGCTGTACAGTGTCCCGGGGGGGGGGAGAGAGAAGGTCTGAACCGCTGTACAGTGTTGGGGGAAGGGAGGGTCTGGTCTGAAGTCCAGCGCCACGCCGCAATACAGTGTCCGAGGGGTTTCTTGGGAGCTGGGATGGACTTGATGTCCAGCGCTGCAGTAGTAAAATGAGGCCGGCGGTGTCTAAACTCCACAGTACAGATTGGTTCGGGGGGAGGGGGGTAACGAGGATGAAGTCAGGTGCCACTGCAGTACAATGTGTCCGGGAGGGGGGGGGGGTTTGGGGTCCGCTGTCAGTCACAGTGTAGCCCTCCTCTACTGCATAGTGGCACACGTGACAGCAGCACGGAGCTCAGCCCAGCGGGATAAATTTGTGGGCCCTTGAAGAAGCACAGCGTGGAGGGGGGGGGGGGGAGGGAGAGGAAGAGGACTACAGTGTGCGTGTGGGGGGGGATGCATTGGTGGCTGAGAAACAATGTCAAACATCTCACTAACTTCATTTCCAAGTAAGTTTAATATGTTAACTATGTTTTCTATGGTTTTTTTGGATGATCAGGTATCGTTACTGTTATTTTATTTTATGTGCGGCCCAAACCAAATTTTCATCTTCTAATGTGGCCCAGGGAAGGTGAAAGGTTGGACACCCCTGTATTAGATCCTCTGTTTTCTAATATCCATTCTTACATTTAAGTACTACATATTGATTATACACCCAGCCACGCATGCATGCTATAGCTAATGGACACAATGTAGCACTGTTGGTCCCAAAATTACCAGACCCTTTGCTCCTTTTAGGACTGCAATAGAAAATCTAATTTGTTTTTGCTGGTAAAAAATAAGTGTGTACAGCAGATGAGTATTGGTGGTTAAGTTCTGTGCTATCAAGTCATGGGTCACAATTCAATTCTGATAGTTAAATAACGCTGGGAGTTAGCTCCTGGGCCTATTCAATACAGCGACCTGTGACACCTGATGACGGGATTCCGTTGCGATGCTGATTTCTGCCCTTAGCGTGGCATCCCCCTGGGCACTTAAGTCTGAAAATGAAATATTCTCCCGACAAAACACCGTTTAGTCCAGGAGAACGAGCATTCTCAGCTGTATTGAATAGTCTTGGGAGCTAATTCATGACACTGTTCAACTCTCTCTGAATTGAATCGTGCCCATGGGGATGCCTAAAATAATCGAGCCTCTAGATCTAGTCCAGTTTAACCCACAACTTGTGTACAGATTGTACTTTGGGAATTAGGACCACGTGTAGACAGTGTGCAGAGCTAGGTCAAGTTTGTATTTGAAAATTGGGGTGGGGGGGGTGGGGATTTAATTCAACATGAGTTTGTCGGATGAGTGCCTGAGGCTATACAATTTTGATGTGCTATTATCCTGCGACTAGTGGATTTCTGCTTGCACGCTTCTGAGGTGCGAGCAGGAATCTGTGCTAATCACAGTGTTACAGCATTGCGTCTGGCAAGTTGGAAAATGCATTTTACCACAACTAAGCTCTGGGCATTAGTCTTGGTAAACTGTATCTCCCAACTAAAGTGGGTTTACAAAGCTCTGGCAATTAAATAGCCCCAGACACTGATCCTGGGAGCTTAATATAGGGTAAAGAAGACTGACGTGTTATATGTAGAAATAGTCAGAGTTTGTAAAACTACAAAATCTTCTTAGAATATAATAAAAAAAATGAGATTTATGGTAAGAACTTAACGTTCTTAAATCTTTCTGTGAGGTACACTGGGCTCCACAAGGAAGACATTGGGGGTGTAGAGTAGGATCTTGATCCGAGGCACCAACAGGCTCAAAAGCTTTTACTGTTCCCAAGATGCATAGCGCCGCCGCCTCTATAACCCCGCCTCCCTGCACAGGAGCTCAGTTTTTAGTTAACCAGCCCAATGCAGTAGCAGGAAAAGAGACGACAACAGTTAGTAGCCACATACACCACATTCTTACGACAGGAGAAGTGTCAGCGGCTAATGCCATACTAACCCAAAGAAGCTAAGTGCGTCAGGGTGGGCGCCTTGTGGAGCCCAGTGTACCTTGCAGAAAGAGATTTAACAACTGTAAGTTCTTGCCATAAATCTCGTTTTCTGCTGCGGGGTACACTGGGCTCCACAAGGATAGACATTGGGGATGTCCTAAAGCAGTTCCTTATGGGTGGGGACGCACTGTAGCGGGCACAAGAACCCGGCGTCCAAAGGAAGCATCCTAGGAAGCGGCAGTATCGAAGGCATAGAACCTTATGAACGTGTTCACGGAGGACCACATAGCCGCCTTGCACAATTGTTCAAGGGTCGCACCCGGCGGGCCGCCCAAGAAGGTCCAACAGACCAAGTAGAATGGGCCGTAATGTGAGTAGGAGCTGATAGACCAGCCCTCGCATAAGCATGTGCAATCACCATCCTAATCCATCTGGCCAAAGTCTGCTTGTGAGCAGGCCAGCCACGTTTGTGAAAGCCAAACAGAACAAAGAGAGAATCAGATTTCCTGATAGAAGCAGTTCTCTTCACATAGATATGGAGAGCCCATACCACATCCAAAGACCGCTCTTTGGGAGACAAGTCAGGAGAGACAAGGGCCGGAACCACAATCTCCTGATTAAGGTGGAACGAAGAAACCACCTTAGGCAAATATCCAGGACGAGTCCTAAGAACCGCCCGGTCACTGTGAAATATCAGATATGGGGAACTACAAGACAAGGCACCCAAATCCGACACTCTTTTAGCACAGGCAATAGCCAGCAAAAACACCACCTTAAGGGAAAGCCACTTAAGATCAGCTGAACCAAGAGGTTCAAACGGAGGCTCTTGCAACGCCTCCAGAACCACCGACAAGTCCCAAGGAGCCACAGGCGGGACATAGGGAGGTTGAATATGCAACACACCCTGAGTAAAGGTATGAACATCAGGTAAAGTCGCAAGTTTTCTCTGAAACCACACCGACAAGGCAGAGATATGAACCTTAATGGAGGCCAGACGCAGGCCTAAGTCTAGGCCCTGCTGGAGAAAAGCCAAAAGCTTGGCCGTACTAAACTTTGAAGCGTCATAATTGTTAGATGCGCACCAAACAAAGTAAGAATGCCAGACCCTATGGTAAATCCGAGCAGAAGCCGGTTTCCGGGCCCGCAACATAGTTTGAATGACCGCCTCAGAAAACCCTTTAGCCCTCAAGACGGAAGCTTTAAGAGCCACGCCGTCGAAGACAGCCGGGCCAGGTCCTGGTAGACACAGGGGCCCTGAACGAGAAGGTCTGGCCGTTGTGGAAGTAGAATTGGACGCTCTGACGAGAGGCCCTGAAGGTCTGAAAACCAGTGCCGTCTGGGCCACGCTGGAGCTATGAGAAGCAGAGTTCCTCCTTCCTGCTTGAACTTCCGAATTACCCTGGGCAGGAGTGACACCGGAGGGAACACATATGGTAGCCGAAACTTCCATGGCACCACCAGCGCATCCACGAATGCTGCCTGAGGATCCCTTGTCCTTGCTCCGAAGACCGAAACTTTGTGATTGTGTCGAGATGCCATCAGATCCATGTCTGGAAGGCCCCACCTTTCCACTAGGAGTTGAAACACTTCTGGATGGAGGCCCCACTCTCTGGCGTGTGCGTCCTGACGACTGAGATTCCGCTTCCCAATTCAGGACTCCCGGAATGAATATTGCCGATATGGCCGGTAGATGGCGTTCCGCCTATTGAAGAATCCTTGAGACTTCCTTCTTTGCCAAGCGGCTTCGAGTGCCGCCTTGATGATTTATGTAAGCCACTGTGGTGGCGTTGTCCGACTGTACTTGAACAGGACGGTTCTGTATTAAATGCTGGGCCAAGTTCAATGAGTTGAAGACCGCCCGCAATTCCAGAATGTTGATTGGGAGGAGAGACTCCTCCTTGGACCACCGACCCTAAAGGGAGTGTTGCTCCAACACCGCGTCCCAACCCCTTAGGCTGGCATCCGTCGTCAACAGGACCCAGTCGGGTATCCAGAAGGGACGGTCCCTGCTCAATCGTTGGTCCTGGAGCCACCAGGACAGCAACAGACGGACCTTCGGAGTCAATGAGATCATGTGAGACCTGATCCGGTGAGGCCGGCTGTCCCACTTGGCCAAAATCAGCCTCTGGAGAGGGCGAGAATGAAATTGAGCATACTCCACCATGTCGAATGCTGACACGAGGCCTAGCACCTGCGTCGCCGAATGTATCGACACTTGCGGACGAGATAGGAAGCATCGAATCCTGTCCTGAAGCTTCAGGACCTTCTCCTGAGATAAGAACAACCGCTGGTTGTGAGTGTCCAATAGCGCTCCCAGGTGTACCATGCTCTGAGCAGGGACCAGGGAGGGTTTCTTCCAGTTGATGAGCCACCCGTGGGCTTGCAGAAACCGGACCGTCAGTTCTAGGTGACGTTGGAGAATTTCTGGGGAAGTTGCCAGGATCAACAAGTCGTACAGATACGGTAGGATCCTGACCCCTTGACGGCGGAGAACCGCCGTCATCGCCACCATAACTTTGGTGAAAACTCGCGGAATGTAACGCCCGAAACTGGTAATGAAGGTTGCCAACCGCAAACCTCAGATATTGCTGATGCGACACTGCTATTGGAATATGCAGGTAAGCATCCTGTATATCAAGGGAGACCATATAATCCCCAGGTTCTAAGGCCAGAACAATAGAGCGAAGGGTTTCCATACGGAACTTGGAGATTCTCACAAACTTGTTCAATGCCTTGAGGTTGAGAATGGGCCGGGAGGACCCATTCTGTTTCGGGACTAGAAACAGCGGAGAATAGTACATAGTAACATAGTATCTGAGGTTGAAAAAGACAATTGTCCATAGAGTTCAACCTATTTGTGGTCTCCTATGCATGATGATTTGACTAAAATTTCTGACTGATGCTGCTGTCAGCCGTTGCATTTTATCCCTATTTATAGTAACTATAATGCATGACTATGCACCATACCCCTGGATATCCTTATCCATTAGGAATTTATCTAACCCATTCTTAAAGGTGTTGACAGATTCCGCCATTACAACTCCCTCAGGCAGGGAATTCCAAACACGTATTGTCCTTACCGTGAAAAACCCTTTACGCCGTATTGTGTGGAATCTCCTCTCCTCTAACCTGAGCGAGTGTCCAAAAACAGAAACAGGTCCCGCGCAAGCTCTGTGTATTGTCCCCTTATATATTTGTAGATGTTGATCATATCCCCTCTTAGGCTCCGCTTTTCCAATGTAAACATGCCTAGTCTTTCAAGCCTTTCCCTGGCCCCTCTGAGCAAGAGGCACCTGTACTACCACTCCTGTGTTTTCAGGAGGGTCTTTGCCTTTGTCTGGTCCGAAGGAACGTCTGTCAGGCAAAATCGATGAGGGGGGCGGTTTTTGAAGGCTATGGCGTAACCTCGAGTGACGACTTCCCGTACCCAGGCATCTGAAGTGGTCTGCAGACATTCCTGGGTATACCCTAGAAGCCGGCCCCCCACCCTTGGGTCCCCCAGGGGAAGGCCCGCCCTGTCATGCAGCAGGCTTATCGGTCTTAGAAGCTGACTGACGGGCAGCCCAGGCTCTTTTGGGCTTCGGCTTACCAGGTTTAGAAGTGCGTGCCTGTTTGTGGTACGCCTGACCTTTTGCTTTACCTGAAGGACGAAAGGAAGTAATTTTAGCCTTTGGCACCGAAGGAGCAGTACTAGGCAGACAGGCTGTTTTGGCTTTTTGCCAAATCAGCCACTATTTTATTTAAGTCCTCTCCGAACAGGATATCTCTCTTTAAAAGGGAGTACCTCCAGGCTTTTTCTAGAATCCAGATCCACAGACCAGGATCTCAGCCACAATATCTGATGAGCCAGGACTGACGTAGTAGAAGCCTTGGCTGCCAGAACACCGGCATCAAAAGCCGCCTCTTTAATATAGTGAGAAGCTGTGACAATATATGACAAACATTGTCTAGCATGGTCAGAAGAGATTTCAGCTTCCAACTGTTGAGCCCACGCTGCAATAGTGGGCCTTTTGCGCAGCACCCGTGAGGGTGTAAATCTCTTTCAGACAACCCTCCACACGTTTATCCGTAGGCTCTTTCAGAGACTTTCAGTGACAGCAGTGGATTGTGAGGAAGTAATAGCCTGCTTAGAGGACCCTTTGGTCTTAGGCGAGTGAGGGTCAGACTTTTTAGTAGTCGGCGACTGGTTCAATTTCTTTAACTGAGCGGACAAGTTATCTGCCCACGGCGGATTAACCGTGGGGACCATATACGGTCGAACCGGCATAGGAGGTCCCATAGGGGGCATTAGTTTAGTAACTAGCGTATTCAGTAGTGTGGAGAAGGTAGCCCATGGTGGGTCATTCTGGACCCCCATTGCAACCGTCTCACTGGGGGACAAGGAACACCCAGAGCCCTCAGCTGCTATATTTTCCTCAAAAGTATCTGCGGCTTCAGCACCACTCCTAGTGTGTCCAGCCCCAGAACCCTCATAAGCAGACATGTTATAATTTGCAGTATAAGTTAACAGTACAATTTATCAGCAGCACAATACCTGATCCCAAACCCCTGCGCAGTGTAGTCAACACAAACGGATTCTGGAGAGATATGGTGACTCGACAAAAGTGCTGCCTCGCGGCTGGCGCGAGGCTGATTCTGTCGGGAATCAGCCTCGCGGAAGTCGGAGAATGCCCGTTCTCCCGGCAGTGTGTAATAAAGTTTTACTGTCTGTGTACTGTTTTTATTTGGGTATTTTTTTTCCAGTAGAACAACAGGTACCAGCGGGCCCGGTTTTCTCCCGCATGCTGGTACTTGTGGTTCTCCAAGTACCAGCTTGCGGGGGAGGCTTGCTGGGACTTGTAGTACTGCTGGAAAAAACAATATTCTTGTCATTTTTCTCAAGGCTATCAGCCTCCCATCCGCAGCCATTGGATGGGGGGGACAGCCTCGGGCTTCACCCCTGGCCCTTGGGTGGCTGGGGGGGGGGGGACCCCTTGATTGAAGGGGTCTCCACTCCCCCAGGGTACCCCGGCCAGGGGTGACTAGTTGGATATTTAATGCCACGGCCGCAGGGCACTGTATAAAAGTGACCCCCGGCTGTGGCATTATCTGTCCAGCTAGTGGAGCCCGATGCTGGTGTAAAAAATACGGGGGACCCCTACTTTTTGTCCCCCGTATTTTTTGCACCAGGCGCAGAGCCCGGTGCTTGTTTTAAAAATACGGGGGATCCCTGCCCAATTTCCCCCCGCATTTTTAGAACCAGGACCAGCTCGAAGAGCCCGAGGCTGGTTATGCTTTGAAGGGGGGACCCCACGCCATTTTTTTTACGGGTTTTTCCCGTTTTTTTAAATTGCGGCAAAATCCGGCAAATCGTCCGTTTTTCGCCCGCGGGACTGTCGAATCTGTTTTTCATTGAATATGGTGAATTCCGGCAGCCACCTGCCGGAATTCACCTGTCGAATTGTGTCGAATTAAAAAACGGCGATAATTTGCCGCGATTCGCCGTGAATTGCATATACCCCATAAGATGTACATTTTGGTGAAAAACAAACAATTTCAAAGTGCTCTAATAAAAAAATAAAAAAGGTAGACAAGATGGATAACTTTGTTTGGCTAATCTTTAATAAATATATCACTACAGCTCTGAAATGTTATTACTTCCCACTGACATACAATCCAAAAAATAGACTATTTTTCTCTATCGTCCTAAGTGGATGCTGGGGTTCCTGAAAGGACCATGGGGAATAGCGGCTCCGCAGGAGACAGGGCACAAAAGTAAAGCTTTTACAGGTCAGGTGGTGTGTACTGGCTCCTCCCCCTATGACCCTCCTCCAGACTCCAGTTAGATTTTTGTGCCCGGCCGAGAAGGGTGCAATTCTAGGTGGCTCTCATAAAGAGCTGCTTAGAGAGTTTAGCTTAGGTTTTTTATTTTACAGTGATTCCTGCTGGCAACAGGATCACTGCAACGAGGGACAGAGGGGAGAAGAAGTGAACTCACCTGCGTGCAGGATGGATTGGCTTCTTGGCTACTGGACATGAAGCTCCAGAGGGACGATCACAGGTACAGCCTGGATGGTCACCGGAGCCACGCCGCCGGCCCCCTCACAGATGCTGAAGCAAGAAGAGGTCCAGAATCGGCGGCTGAAGACTCCTGCAGTCTTCTTAAGGTAGCGCACAGCACTGCAGCTGTGCGCCATTTTCCTCTCAGCACACTTCACACGGCAGTCACTGAGGGTGCAGGGCGCTGGGGGGGGGGCGCCCTGGGAGGCAAATGTAAACCTTTAAAAAGGCTAAAAATACCTCACATATAGCCCCAGAGGCTATATGGAGATATTTACCCCTGCCTAAATGTACTAAATAGCGGGAGACGAGCCCGCCGGAAAAGGGGCGGGGCCTATCTCCTCAGCACACGGCGCCATTTTCTGTCACAGCTCCGCTGGTCAGGAAGGCTCCCAGGTCTCTCCCCTGCACTGCACTACAGAAACAGGGTATAACAGAGAGGGGGGGCAAAATAAATGGCAATATATTAATATAAAAGCAGCTATAAGGGAGCACTTAATCATAAGGCTATCCCTGTCATATATAGCGCTTTTTGGTGTGTGCTGGCAGACTCTCCCTCTGTCTCCCCAAAGGGCTAGTGGGTCCTGTCTTCGTATAGAGCATTCCCTGTGTGTCTGCTGTGTGTCGGTACGTGTGTGTCGACATGTATGAGGACGTTATTGGTGTGGAGGCGGAGCAATTGCCAAATATGAGGATGTCGCCTTCTAGGGGGTCGACACCAGAATGGATGCCTTTATTTGTGGAATTACGGGATAGCGTCAACTCGCTTAAGCAGTAGTTTGCCGACATGAGGCGGCCGGACACTCAATTAGTGCCTGTCCAGGCGCCTCAAACACCGTCAGGGGCTGTAAAACGCCCCTTGCCTCAGTCGGTCGACACAGACCCAGACACAGGCACTGATTCCGGTGGTGAAGGTGACGAATCAACCGTATTTTCCAGTAGGGCCACACGTTATATGATTTTGGCAATAAAGGAGATGTTACATTTAGCTGATACTACAGGTACCACTAAACAGGGTATTATGTGGGGTGTGAAAAAACTACCAGTAGTTTTTACCGAATCAGAAGAATTAAATGACGTGTGTGATGAAGCGTGGGGTGCCCCGATAAACTGCTAATTTCAAAGAAGTTATTGGCTTTATACCCTTTCCCGCCAGAGGTTAGGGAGCGCTGGGAAACACCTCCTAGGGTGGACAAAGCGCTAACACGCTTATCAAAACAAGTGGCGTTACCCTCTCCTGAGACGGCCGCACTTAAAGATCCATCAGATAGGAGGATGGAAAAGATCCAAAAAGGTATATACACACATGCAGGTGTTATACTACGACCAGCTATTGCGACTGCCTGGATGTGCAGTGCTGGGGTAGTTTGGTCAGAGTCCCTGATCGAAAATATTGATACCCTGGACAGGGACAATATTTTACTGTCGTTAGAACAAATAAAGGATGCATTTCTTTATATGCGTGATGCACAGAGAGATATCTGCACACTGGCATCACGGGTAAGTGCTATGTCCATTTCGGCCAGAAGAGCTTTATGGACACGACAGTGGACAGGCGATGCGTAGAGGAGTTATTTGGGGTCGGTCTATCGGATTTGGTGGCCACGGCTACGGACGGGAAATCCACCTTTCTACCTCAAGTCACTCCCCAACAGAAAAAGGCACCGACCTTTCAACCGCAGCCCTTTCGTTCCTTTAAAAATAAGAGAGCAAAGGGCTATTCATATCTGCCACGAGGCAGAGGACGAGGGAAGAGACAGCAACAGGCAGCTCCTTCCCTGGAACAGAAGCCCTCCCCGGCTTCTACAAAAGCCTCAGCATGACGCTGGGGCTTCGCAAGCGGACTCGGGGGCGGTAGGCGGTCGTCTCAAGAATTACAGCGCGCAGTGGGCTCACTCGCAGGTAAATCCCTGGATCCTGCAGATAATATCTCAGGGGTACAGGTTGAAATTAGAGACAGAGCCACCTCGCCGTTTCCTGAAGTCTGTTTTACCAACGTCCCCCTCAGAAAGGGAGACTGTTTTGGAAGCCATTCACAAGCTGTATTCTCAGCAGGTGATAGTCAAGGTACCTCTTCTACAACAAGGGAAGGGGTATTATTCCACTCTTTTTGTGGTACCGAAGCCGGATGGCTCGGTAAGGCCTATTCTAAATCTGAAGTCCTTGAACCTGTACATAAAGAAGTTCAAGTTCAAGATGGAGTCACTCAGAGCAGTGATAGCGAACCTGGAAGAAGGGGACTTTATGGTATCCTTGGACATCAAGGATGCGTATCTCCACGTTCCAATTACCCCTCACACCAGGGGTACCTCAGGTTCGTTGTACAAAACTGTCACTATCAGTTTCAGACGCTGCCGTTTGGTTTGTCCACGGCACCTCGGGTCTTTACAAAGGTAATGGCCGAGATAATATTTCTTCTTCGAAGAAAGGGCGTATTAATTATCCCATACTTGGACGATCTCCTAATAAGGGCAAGGTCCAGAGAACAGCTAGAGATGGGTTTAGCACTATCTCAAGAGGTGCTAAAGCAGCACGGATGGATTCTGAATATTCCAAAATCCCAATTAATGCCGACAACTCGTCTGCTGTTCCTGGGGATGATTCTGGACACAGTTCAGAAAAAGGTTTTTCTTCCCGAAGAAAAAGCCAAGGAGTTATCTGACCTGGTCAGGAACCTCCTAAAACCAGGAAAGGTGTCTGTACATCAATGCACAAGAGTCCTGGGAAAAAATGGTAGTTTCTTACGAAGCAATCCCTTTCGGCAGATTCCATGCAAAGGGATCTGTTGGACAAATGGTCAGGGTCGCATCTTCAGATGCACCTGCGGATAACCCTGTCGCCGAGGACAAGGGTATCCCTTCTGTGGTGGTTGCAGGAGGCTCATCTATTGGAGGGCCGCAGATTCGGCATGCAGGATTGGATCCTGGTGACCACGGATGCCAGCCTGAGAGGCTGGGGAGCAGTCACACAGGGAAGAAATTTCCAGGGAGTGTGGTCGAGCCTGAAAAAGTCTCTTCACATAAGCATTCTGGAACTAAGAGCAATCTACAATGCTCTAAGCCAGGCGGAACCTCTGCTTCAAGGAAGACCGGTGTTGATCCAGTCGGACAACATCACGGCAGTCGCCCATGTAAACAGACAGGGCGGCACAAGAAGCAGGAGGGCAATGGCAGAAGCTGCCAGGATCCTTCGCTGGGCGGAGAATCACGTGATAGCACTGTCAGCAGTATTCATCCCGGGCGTGGACAACTGGGAAGCAGACTTCCTCAGCAGACACGACCTTCACCCGGGAGAGTGGGGACTTCATCCAGAAGTTTTCCACATGCTATTAAACCGTTGGGTAAAACCAATGGTGGACATGATGGCGTCTCGCCTCAACAAAACACTGGACAGGTATTGCGCCAGGTCAAGAGATCCGCAGGCAATAGCTGTGGACGCGCTGGTAACACCTTGGGTGTACCAGTCGGTATATGTGTTTCCTCCTCTGCCTCTCATACCAAAGGTATTGAGGATTATACGGCAAAGAGGAGTAAGACTAGTGGCTCCGGATTGGCCAAGAAGGACTTGGTACCCGGAACTTCAAGAGATGGTCACGGACGATCCGTGGCCTCTACTTCTG
This sequence comes from Pseudophryne corroboree, assembly GCF_028390025.1. Lineage (NCBI taxonomy): Eukaryota > Metazoa > Chordata > Amphibia > Anura > Myobatrachidae > Pseudophryne > Pseudophryne corroboree. The sequence goes on from NC_086445.1 coordinate 717,781,901, forward strand.
AGAAGGGACCTGCTTCAGCAGGGTACTTGTCTTTTTCAAGACTTACCGCGGCTGCGTTTGACGGCATGGCGTTTGAATGCCAGATCCTAAAAGGAAAAGGCATTCCAGAAGAAGTCATTCCTACCTTGATAAAGGCAAGGAAGGAAGTCACCGCGAAGCATTATCGCCGTATTTGGCGAAAATATGTTGCGTGGTGCGAGCAGCGGAGTGCTCCGATGGAGGAATTTCAACTGGGTCGCTTTCCTACATTTCCTGCAATCAGGATTGTCTATGGGTCTCAAATTGGGATCTATTAAGGTTCAAATTTCGGCCCTATCAATATTCTTCCAAAAAGAATTGGCCTCAGTCCCTGAGGTCCAGATTTTTATCAAAGGAGTACTGCATATACAGCCTCCTGTGGTGCCTAAGGTGGCACCGTGGGATCTAAATGTAGTTTTAGATTTCCTCAAATCCAATTGGTTTGAACCACTAAACTATGTGGATTTGAAATATCTCACATGGAAAGTGACTATGTTACTGGCCCTGGCTTCGGCCGGGAGAGTATCTGAATTGGCGGCTTTGTTTTATAAAAGCCCTTATTTAATTTTCCATTCGACATAGGGCAGAGCTGCGGACGCGTCCGCATTTTCTCCCTAAGGTGGTATCAGCGTTTCACCTGAACCAGCCTATTGTAGTGCCTGCGGCTACAGACGACTTGAAGGACTCCAAGTTGTTGGACGTTGTCAGAGCCTTAAAAATATACATTTAAAGGACGGCTGGAGTCAGAAAATCTGACTCGCTGTTTATACTGTATGCACCCAACAAGTTGGGTGCACCTGCTTCTAAGCAGTCGATTGCTCGTTGGATTTGTAACAAAATTCAACTTGTACATTCTGTGGCAGGCCTGCCACAGCCTAAATCTGTTAAGGCCCATTCCGCAAGGAAGGTGGGCTCATCTTGGGCGGCTGCCCGAGGGGTCTCGGCATTACAACTCTGCCGAGCAGCTACGTGGTCAGGGGAGAACACGTTTGTAAATTTTTACAAATTTGATACCCTGGCAAAGGAGGACCTGGAGTTCTCTCATTCGGTGCTGCAGAGTCATCCGCACTCTCCCGCCCGTTTGGGAGCTTTGGTATAATCCCCATGGTCCTTTCAGGAACCCCAGCATCCACTTAGGACGATAGAGAAAATAAGAATTTACTTACCGATAATTCTATTTCTCGGAGTCCGTAGTGGATGCTGGGCGCCCATCCCAAGTGCGGATTATCTGCAATACTTGTACATAGTTATTGTAAACTAATTCGGGTTATTGTTTAGGAAGCCATCTTTCAGAGGCTCCTCTGTTATCATACTGTTAACTGGGTTTAGATCACAAGTTGTACGGTGTGATTGGTGTGGCTGGTATGAGTCTTACCCGGGATTCAAAATCCTCCCTTATTGTGTACGCTCGTCCGGGCACAGTACCTAACTGGAGTCTGGAGGAGGGTCATAGGGGGAGGAGCCAGTACACACCACCTGACCTGTAAAAGCTTTACTTTTGTGCCCTGTCTCCTGCGGAGCCGCTATTCCCCATGGTCCTTTCAGGAACCCCAGCATCCACTACGGACTCCGAGAAATAGAATTATCGGTAAGTAAATTCTTATTTTAAAATCTGACAAATAACTTGCCTTAAATTTCAGTCAAAATGAAGTGAGGTAGGGTAATAGTTATATGAATAAAAGCTTGAAACATGCTGAAAATTTTTTTTTTTTTTTTTTTTTTTTTATCCCAGCTTTCTATGACTTTTCTGAGCTGAGATATTGCATTTACCCCAAATGTCAGTAAAAATTAAAAATGTCATACGCAATGATACAATAATGGCCACCAGGTTCATATGAAGATAAAAAAAATAAAGTAATTGTGGTTTCTGACTACTAACTTACAGGGGTCATCCCACACAAAAAAAAAAAAAAATGTTCAAGCAATCATTTAATTTAATTCTGGATTATTTGCTATGGATTTACCTTAAGATCAAAGAACTTGCATGCAACTGTGTATTCGCCCTGATGAATACATTCTATGAAACCTGTGCAGGGTACAAAACTTGACATTTGTGAACATTTTCCTGCACAATTACTATTAATTTTCCTATTTTATTAGAGTGAAGAAATTATTGCATGTGGCATATTCAAATGTTTGGGTTTCCTTCCAGTTGATGCATTATAAATTCATAAGTAGAATAACCAACCTGATCTTTCTAAAGGTGTGTACACATGGTGAGATCCTTGCTATGCCCGATTTTGACTATGCGATTTCCCTTGATCTCCCCCAGAGCCCAGATTTTGACTATCTGTACTTGAGATTTTGTCTATGTACGATTTTGATTAAGTGCCAATTTTGACTGTACTTTGTAGTAGATACAGGTTGAGTATCCCATATCCAAATATTCCGAAATACGGAATATTCCGAAATACGGACTTTTTTGAGTGAGATAGTGAAATCTTTGTTTTCTGATGGCTCAATGTACACAAACTTTGTTTAATACACAGTTATTAAAAGTATTGTATTAAATGACCTTCAGGCTGTGTGTATAAGGTGTATATGAAACATAAATGAATTGTGTGAATGTAGACACTTTGTTTAATGCACAAAGTTACAAAAAATATTGGCTAAAATGACCTTCAGGCTGTGTGTATAAGGTGTATATGAAACATAAATGCATTCTGTGCTTAGATTTAGGTACCATCGCCATCATATCTCATTATGTTATGCAATTATTCCAAAATACGGAAAAATCCGATATCCAAAATACCTCTGGTCCCAAGCATTTTGGATAAGGGATACTCAACCTGTAGTACACTAGATAGTCAAGATTGACTTGCGTGCGCAGTCTACCTAGCCTTGCGATACCAACCTCACGGGAGTGCGCATCGGGATCCAATCGGTATCGCAAGCTGCCTAACACCTTGCGATTTTCACTATCCTTGCGATTTTGACTAAATAGTCAAAATCGAAAGGAGAAATCTCAGTGTGTTCACACCTTAACCCCTTAAGATGCATTTTCTCAAAAACTATGGGCTACGTCTAGCATCCCAGCAGTCGGGATGCCAGCTGTCATGTGACATATTCTGGAACACCAACTGCTGACTTACCGAGGGTCAATTTTGGAGTCACTGTTGGGGTTAGGGTCCGGGATAAAAATCAGTGAGTCTCCCTGTAGTAAATATACCCTTAAATCTCAAAACACCTTAGAGGCTGCTGTCCCAAAGTCTGAAGAAAGGGAAGCTTAAAACAAGATGAATATTTCATCAAACAGTATCTTAAGATCTAGCATGAAGTAAGTACAGGAATGAATGATTAACCTAACAGGGTACTTTGTAACTTTCTGATCAGACACATTTCTGTATGTGGTAGTTACATACTACAACTTTTATTAGGGTGTTGGGAATGAATAGCATGGAAATGTTTACTTTAGACATACAAGAAATTGCAAATTGTGTGCTTTACTCGTACTTTTTCACTGAAACAGAGTTCCAAACTACAGCTAAATACACATTATACAATAATTGGGCCGATTTGCCAATAAATGGAACATCGGCCTGATTTATCAGTGTGTACGAACAATCGTTTCGGTGATAATTCTGGAAAATCTTGCCTACACACACAAGCTATCGAGTTTGTGATCTGTCGTCGCAAACCAAAAATCTCGTCCACAATCTCCCGATATCGAGCAGTGTGTATGTGCATTCTCAATAATCTGCCCATGTTTACTATGTCTTCCTGTGACTGTCATCCTCCTTGTGGGCGGACATATGCAAATGCAGCGTGATGTGACAGAAAATTGGTAACTAAAAAATCTTTCTCTATCGTCCTAGTGGATGCTGGGGTTCCTGAAAGGACCATGGGGAATAGCGGCTCCGCAGGAGACAGGGCACAAAAAGTAAAGCTTTAGGATCAGGTGGTGTGCACTGGCTCCTCCCCCTATGACCCTCCTCCAAGCCTCAGTTAGATTTTTGTGCCCGGCCGAGAAGGGTGCAATCTAGGTGGCTCTCCTGAGCTGCTTAGAATAAAAGTTTAGTTAGGTTTTTTTTATTTTCAGTGAGTCCTGCTGGCAACAGGCTCACTGCATCGTGGGACTAAGGGGAGAAGAAACGGACTCACCTGAGTGCAGAGTGGATCGGGTTTCTTAGGCTACTGGACACTAGCTCCAGAGGGACGATCACAGGTTCAGCCTGGATGGGTCACCGGAGCCGCGCCGCCGTCCCCCTTACAGAGCCAGAAGAGACGAAGAGGTCCGGTGAAATCGGCGGCAGAAGACATCCTGTCTTCAGACTAAGGTAGTGCACAGCACCGCAGCTGTGCGCCATTGCTCTCAGCACACTTCACACTCCGGTCACTGAGGGTGCAGGGCGCTGGGGGGGGAGCGCCCTGAGACGCAATATAACGGAATACCTTAGGTGGCAAAACAGAATACATCACATATAGCTCCTGGGCTATATGGATGTATTTTAATCCCCTGCCATTTTACACAGAAAAGCGGGAGATAAGGACGTCGTGAAGGGGGCGGAGCCTATCTCCTCAGCACACAAGCGCCATTTTCCCTCACAGCTCCGCTGGAAGGACGGCTCCCTGACTCTCCCCTGCAGTCCTGCTTCAGAATCAGGGTAAAAAAGAGAAGGGGGGGCATTTTTGGCAGCAAATAACGATAATAACAGCAGCTATAAGGGAATAACACTTATATAAGGTTATCCCTGTATATATATATATATATATATATATATATATATAGCGCTGGGTGTGTGCTGGCAGACTCTCCCTCTGTCTCTCCAAAGGGCTAAGTGGGGTCCTGTCCTCTATCAGAGCATTCCCGGTGTGTGTGCTGTGTGTCGGTACGCGTGTGTCGACATATATGAGGAGGAAAATTATGTGGAGGCGGAGCAGTTGCCTGTGTTGGTGATGTCACCCCCTAGGGAGTCGACACCTGACTGGATGATTGTATTTAAACAATTAAGTGATAATGTCAGCAATTTGCAGAAAACTGTTGACGACATGAGACAGCCGGCAAATCAATTAGTGCCTGTCCAGGCGTCTCAGACACCGTCAGGGGCGCTAAAACGCCCGTTACCTCAGTGGGTCGACACAGACCCTGACACAGATACTGAGTCTAGTGTCGACGGTGACGAGACAAACGTAATGTCCAGTAGGGCCACACGTTACATGATCACGGCAATGAAAGAGGCATTGAACCTTTCTGACACTACAAGTACCACAAAGAAGGGTATTATGTGGGGAGAGAAAAAACTACCAATATTTTTTCCTGAGTCAGAGGAAATAAATGAGGTGTGTGAAAAAGCGTGGGTTTCCCCCGATAAAAAACAGCTAATTTCTAAAAAATTATTAGCATTATATCCTTTCCCGCCAGAGGTTAGGGCGCGTTGGGAAACACCCGCTAGGGTAGATAAGGCGCTCACACGTTTATCAAAACAAGTAGCGTTACCGTCTCCTGATACGGCTACCCTCAAAGAACCAGCTGATAGAAGGCTGGAAAATATCCTAAAAAGTATATACACACATACTGGTGTTATACTGCGACCAGCAATCGCCTCAGCCTGGATGTGCAGTGCTGGAGTCGCATGGTCGGATTCCCTGACCGAGAATATTGATACCCTGGATAGGGACAATATTTTGTTAACTATAGAACATTTAAAGGATGCACTACTATATATGCGTGATGCACAGAGGGATATTTGCACCCTGGCATCAAGAATAAGTGCTATGTCCATCTCTGCCAGAAGAGCGTTATGGACGCGACAGTGGTCAGGGGATGCGGATTCCAAACGGCACATGGAAGTATTGCCGTATAAAGGGGAGGAGTTATTTGGGGCTGGTCTATCGGACCTGGTGGCCACGGCAACGGCTGGAAAATCCACCTTTTTACCCCAGGTCACTCCACATCAGCAGAAAAAGACACCGTCTTTTCAAACTCAGTCCTTTCGTTCCCATAAGTACAAGCGAGCAAAAGGCCACTCTTTTCTGCCCCGGGGCAGAGGAAGAGGAAAAAGACTGCACCATGCAGCCGCTTCACAGGAGCAGAAGCCCTCCCCTGCTTCTGCCAAGTCTTCAGCATGACGCTGGGGCTTTACAAGCAGACTCAGATATGGTGGGGGCCCGTCTCAAGAATTTCAACGCGCAGTGGGCTCACTCGCAAGTGGATCCCTGGATTCTACAGGTAGTATCGCAGGGGTACAAACTGGAATTCGAGGCGTTTCCCCCTCGTCGTTTCCTGAAGTCTGCTTTACCAAAGTCTCCCTCCGACAGGGAGGCAGTTTTGGCAGCCATTCACAAGCTGTATTCCCAGCAGGTGATAATCAAGGTACCCCTCCTGCAACAAGGAAAGGGGTATTATTCCACGCTGTTTGTGGTACCGAAGCCGGACGGCTCGGTGAGACCAATTTTAAATCTGAAATCCTTGAACACTTACATAAAAAGGTTCAAATTCAAGATGGAGTCACTCAGAGCAGTGATAGCAAACCTGGAAGAAGGGGACTATATGGTGTCTCTGGACATCAAGGATGCTTATCTCCACGTCCCGATATACCCTTCTCACCAAGGGTACCTCAGGTTTGTAGTACAAAACTGTCATTATCAGTTTCAGACGCTGCCGTTTGGATTGTCCACGGCACCTCGGGTCTTTACCAAGGTAATGGCCGAAATGATGATTCTTCTAAGAAGAAAAGACATTTTCTCTATCGTCCTTGTGGATGCTGGGGTTCCTGAAAGGACCATGGGGAATAGCGGCTCCGCAGGAGACGGGGCACAAAAAGTAAAGCTTTCCGATCAGGTGGTGTGCACTGGCTCCTCCCCCTATGACCCTCCTCCAGACTCCAGTTAGATTTTTGTGCCCGGCCGAGAAGGGTGCAATCTAGGTGGCTCTCCTAAAGAGCTGCTTAGAGAAAGTTTAGCTTAGGTTTTTTATTTTACAGTGAGTCCTGCTGGCAACAGGATCACTGCAACGAGGGACTTAGGGGAGAAGGAGTGAACTCACCTGCGTGCAGGATGGATTGGCTTCTTGGCTACTGGACATCAGCTCCAGAGGGACGATCACAGGTACAGCCTGGATGGTCACCGGAGCCGCGCCGCCGGCCCCCTTGCAGATGCTGAAGTAAGAAGAGGTCCAGAATCGGCGGCTGAAGACTCCTGCAGTCTTCTAAAGGTAGCGCACAGCACTGCAGCTGTGCGCCATTTTCCTCTCAGCACACTTCACACGGCAGTCACTGAGGGTGCAGGGCGCTGGGAGGGGGGCGCCCTGGGAGGCAAATGAAAACCTTTTTTGGCGAAAAATACCTCACATATAGCCCCCAGAGGCTATATGGAGATATTTAACCCCTGCCAAGATTCACTAAATAGCGGGAGACGAGCCCGCCGAAAAAGGGGCGGGGCCTATCTCCTCAGCACACAGCGCCATTTTCTCTCACAGAAAGCCTGGAGAGAAGGCTCCCAGGCTCTCCCCTGCACTGCACTACAGAAACAGGGTTAAAACAGAGAGGGGGGGCACTGATTTTGGCGATATTGAGATATATATAAAGATGCTATAAGGGAAAACACTTATATAAGGTTGTCCCTATATAATTATAGCGTTTTGGTGTGTGCTGGCAAACTCTCCCTCTGTCTCCCCAAAGGGCTAGTGTGGGTCCTGTCCTCTGTCAGAGCATTCCCGGTGTGTGTGCTGTGTGTCGGTACGTGTGTGTCGACATGTATGAGGACGATGTTGGTGAGGAGGCGGAGAAATTGCCTGTAATGGTGATGTCACTCTCTAGGGAGTCGACACCGGAATGGATGGCTTATTTAGGGAATTACGTGAGAATGTCAACACGCTGCAAGGTCGGTTGACGACGTGAGACGGCCGACAAACTATTAGTACCGGTCCAGGCGTCTCAGAAACACCGTCAGGGGCGTTAAAAACGCCCATTTACCTCAGTCGGTCGACACAGACACAGACACGGACACTGAATCCAGTGTCGACGGTGAATAAACAAACGTATTTCTCATTAGGGCCACACGTTAAGGGCAATGAAGGAGGTGTTGCATATTTCTGATACTACAAGTACCACAAAAAAGGGTATTATGTGGGAGTGAAAAAACTACCTGTAGTTTTTCCTGAATCAGATAAAATAAAATGAAGTGTGTGATGATGCGTGGGGTTACCCCGATAGCAAATATTGGCGTTATACCCTTTCCCGCCAGAAATTAGGGCGCGTTGGGAAACACCCCTTAGGGTGATAAGGCGCTCACACACTTATCAAGTGGCGTTACCGTCTCCAGATACGGCCGCCCTCAAGGAGCCAGCTGATAGGAAGCTGGAAAGATATCCTAAAAAGTATATACACACATACGGTGGTTATACTGCGACCAGCGATCGCCATCAGCCTGGAGATGCAGTGCTGGGTTGGCTTGGTCGGATTCCCTGACTGAAAATATTTTATTCATATAGAGCATTTAATAGGATGCATTCTATATATATGTACGTGAGATGCACAGAGGGATATTTGCTCTCTGGCATCAAGATAAGTACGTTGTCCATATCACCCAGAAGATGTCATGGACACGACAGTGGTCAGGTGATACAGATCCCATACGGCACATGGAAGTATTGCCGTATAAAGGGAAGGAGTTAGTTGGGGTCGGTCCATCGGACCTGGGGACCACGGCAACAGCTGGGAAATCCAACCTTTTTACCCCAAGTTACATCTCAGCTGAAAAAGACACCGTCTTTTCAGCCTCAATCCTTCCTTTCCCATGAGGGCATGCAGGCAAAAGGCCAGTCATATCTGCCCAGACATAGAGGTAAGGGAAGTAGACTGCAGCAGGCAGCCCCTTCCCAGGAAAAGAAGCCCTCCACCGCGTCTGCCAAGTCCTCAGCATGACGCTGGGGCCATGCAAGCGGACTCAAGGTGGGGGGGTAGTCTCAAGAGTCTCAGCGCGCAGTGGGATCACTCGCAGGTTGACCCCTAGATAGTACAAGTATTATCCCAGGGGTACAGATTGGAGAGTCGAGACATCTTCTCCTCGCAGGTTTCTGAAGTCTGCTTTACCAACGGCTCCCTCCGACAGGGAGGCAGCATTGGAAACAATTCACAAGCTGTATATCCAGCAGGTGATAATCAAAGTACCCCTCCTACAACAAGGAAAAGGGTATTATTTTTCCACACTATATTGTGGTACTGAAGCCAGACGGCTTGGTGAGACATAGTCTAAACTGAAATCTTTGAACACTTACATAAAAGGTTCAAATCGAGATGGAGTCACTCAGAGCAGTGATAGCGAACCGGAAAAAAGGGGACTATATGGTGTCCCTGGACATCAAGGATTACCTCCATGTTCAAATTTGCCCTTCTCAACAAGGGTACCTCTGGTTCGTGGTACAGAACTGTCAATATCCGTTTCAGACGATGCCGTTTGAATTATCCACGGCACCCCGGGCCTTTTACCAAGGTAATGGCCGAAAAGATGTTTCTTCAAAGAAAAAAGGCATCAAAATTATCCCTTACTTGGACGATATCCTGAAAAGGGCAAGTTCCAGAGAACAGTTGGAGGTCGGAAGAGCACTATCTAAAGTAGTTCTACGACAGCACGACTGGATTCTAAATATTCCAAGAATCGCAGCTGTTTTCCGACGATACGTCTGCTGTTCCTAGGAATGATTCTGGGCATAGTCCAGAAAAAGGTGTTCCTCCGGGAGGAAAAAGCCAAGGAGTTATTCGACCTAGTCAGAAACCTCCTAAAACCAGGCCAAGTATCAGTGCATCAATGCACAGGAGTCCTGGGAAAAATGGTGGCTTCTTACGAAGCGATTCCATTCGGCAGATCTCAGGGGATTTGCTGGACGAATGGTCCGGATCGCATTTTCAGATGCATCAGCGGATAATCCTGTCTCCAAGGACAAGGGTGTCTCTTCTGTGGGGGCTGCAGAGTGCTCATCTTTTAGAGGGCAGCACACTCAGCATTCAGGACTGTGTTCTGGGGACCACGGATACCAGCCTGAGAGGCTGGGGAGTAGTCACACAGGGAAAAAATTTCCAAGGAAGTGTGGTCAAGTCTGGAGACTTCTCTCCACATGAATATACTGGAGCTAAGGGCAATTTACAATGCTCTGAGCCTAGGAAGACTCCTGCTTCAAAGTCAACCGGTGCTGATCCAGTAGGACATCATCATGGCGGTCGCCCACGTTATCAGACGGGGCGACACAAGAAGCAGGAGGGCAATGACAGCAAGGATTCTTCGCTGGGCGGAAAATCATGTGATAACACTGTCAGCAGTGTTCATTCCGGGAGTGGGCAACTGGGAAGATTTCCTCAGCATAAATGAATTCCACCCGGAAAAGTGGAAACTTAATCTGGAAGTTTCCACATGATTGTAAACCGTTGGGAAAGACCAAAGGTGGTTATGATGGCGTCCCACCTGAAGCGCCAGGTCAAGAGACACTCAGGCAATAGCTGGGACGCTCTGGTAACACCGTCGATGTACCAGTCGGTGTATGTGTTCCATCCTCTGCTTTTCATACCCAATGTATTGAAAATGATAGGAAGGAGAGGAGTAAGAACTATACTCGTGGCTCCGGTTTGGCCAAGAAGGACTTGGTTCCCGGAACTTCAAGAGATACTAAGAAGGGTCTTGATTCGGCAAGAACCGTGTCTGTTCCGGGACTTACCGCAGCTGCGTTGACGCCAAGGCGGGTGAACGCCGGATCCTAAGGGAAAGAGGCATTCCGGAAGAGGTCATCCCTACCCTGGTCAGAGCCAGGAAGGAGGTGACCGCACAACATTATCACCACTTAGGTGAAAATATGTGCCAGGGTGTGAGTCCAGGAAGGCTCCACGGAAGAATTTCAACTAGGTTAATTTCTACATTTCCTGCAAACAGGAGTGTCTATGGGTCTCAAATTGGGTCCATTAAGGTTCAAATTTCGGCCTGTTGATTTTCTTCCAGAAAGAAATTGGCTTCAGTTCCTGAAGTCCAGAAGTTGTTAAGGGAGTACTGCATATACAGCCCCTTTGATGTCTCCAGTGGCACTGGGCGATCTCAACGTAGTTTTGGGATTCCTAAAAAATCACATTGGTTTAAACAACTCAAATCTGTTGATTTGATATATCTCACATGGAAAATGACCATGCTGTTGGTCCTGGCCTCGGCCAGGCGAGTGTCAGAATTGGCGGCTTTATCTCACAAAGCCATATCTGATTGTCCATTCGGACAGAGCAAAGCTGCGGACTCGTCCCCAGTTTCTCCTTAAGGTGGTGTCAGCGTTTCACCTGAACCAGCTTATTGTGGTACCTGCGGCTACTAGGGACTTGGAGGACTCCAAGTTGCTGGATGTTATCAGGGCCCTGAAAATATAGTTTCCAGGTTGGCTGGAGTCAGGAAATCTGACTTGCTGTTTATCCTGTATGCACCCAACAATGCTGGGTGCTTCTGCTTCTAAGCAGTCGATTGCTCGTGGGATTGGTAGCACAATTCAACTTGCACATTCTGTGGCAGGCCTGCCACAGTCTAAATCTGTTAAGGCCCATTCCACAAGGAAAGTGGGCTCATCTTGGGCGGCTGCCCGAGGGGTCTCGGCATTACAACTTTGCCGAGCAGCTACGTGGTCGGGGAAGAAAACGTTTGTAAAATTCTACAAATTTGATACCCTGGCAAAAGAGGACCTGGAGTTCTCTCATTCGGTGCTGCAGAGTCATCCGCACTCTCCCGCCCGTTTGGGAGCTTTGGTATAATCCCCATGGTCCTTTCAGGAACCCCAGCATCCACAAGGACGATAGAGAAAATAAGAATTTACTTACCGATAATTCTATTTCTCGGAGTCCGTAGTGGATGCTGGGCGCCCATCCCAAGTGCGGATTATCTGCAATACTTGTACATAGTTATTGCTAACTAAATCGGGTTATTGTTGTTGTGAGCCATCTTTTCAGAGGCTCCGCTGTTATCATACTGTTAACTGGGTTCAGATCACAGGTTGTACAGTGTGATTGGTGTGGCTGGTATGAGTCTTACCCGGGATTCAAAATTCCTCCCTTATTGTGTACGCTCGTCCGGGCACAGTACCTAACTGGAGTCTGGAGGAGGGTCATAGGGGGAGGAGCCAGTGCACACCACCTGATCGGAAAGCTTTACTTTTTGTGCCCTGTCTCCTGCGGAGCCGCTATTCCCCATGGTCCTTTCAGGAACCCCAGCATCCACTACGGACTCCGAGAAATAGAATTATCGGTAAGTAAATTCTTATTTTAATTATCCCTTACTTGGACGATCTCCTGATAAGGGCAAGATCCAGGGAACAGTTAGAAGTCGGAGTAGCACTATCTCAGGTAGTGTTACGTCAGCACGGGTGGATTCTAAATATTCCAAAATCGCAGCTGATTCCAACGACACGTCTACTGTTCCTAGGAATGATTCTGGACACAGTCCAGAAGAAGGTGTTTCTCCCGGAGGAGAAGGCCAGGGAGTTATCCGAGCTAGTCAGGAACCTCCTAAAACCAGGACAGGTCTCAGTGCATCAGTGCACGAGGGTCCTGGGGAAAATGGTGGCTTCTTACGAAGCGATTCCATTCGGAAGATTCCATGCAAGAACATTTCAGTGGGATCTACTGGACAAATGGTCCGGATCGCATCTGCAGATGCATCAGCGGATAACCCTGTCGCCAAGGACAAGGGTGTCTCTCCTGTGGTGGCTGCAGAGTGCTCATCTACTAGAAGGCCGCAGATTTGGCATTCAGGATTGGATCCTGGTAACCACGGATGCCAGCCTGAGAGGCTGGGGAGCAGTCACACAGGGAAGGAATTTCCAGGGCCTGTGGTCAAGCCTGGAAACGTCTCTTCATATAAACATTCTGGAACTAAGGGCCATTTACAATGCCCTAAGTCAAGCAAAACCTCTGCTTCAGGGTCAGGCGGTGTTGATCCAATCGGACAACATCACGTCAGTCGCCCACGTAAACAGACAGGGCGGCACGAGAAGCAGGAGGGCAATGGCAGAAGCTGCAAGGATTCTTCGCTGGGCGGAAAATCATGTGATAGCACTGTCAGCAGTATTCATTCCGGGAGTGGACAACTGGGAAGCAGACTTCCTCAGCAGACACGACCTTCACCCGGGAGAGTGGGGACTTCACCCAGAAGTCTTCCACCTGATTGTAAACCGTTGGGAAAAACCAAAGGTGGACATGATGGCGTCCCGCCTCAACAAAAAACTGGACAGATATTGCGCCAGGTCAAGGGACCCTCAGGCAATAGCAGTGGACGCTCTGGTAACGCCGTGGGTGTACCAGTCAGTGTATGTGTTCCCTCCTCTGCCTCTCATACCAAAAGTACTGAGAATCATAAGAAGGAGAGGAGTAAGAACTATACTCGTGGTTCCGGATTGGCCAAGACGGACTTGGTACCCGGAACTTCAAGAGATGCTCACGGACGAACCGTGGCCTCTACCTCTAAGAAAGGACCTGCTACTGCAGGAGCCTTGTCTGTTCCAAGACTTACCGCGGCTGCGTTTGACGGCATGGCGGTTGAACGCCGGATCCTGAGGGAAAAAGGCATTCCAGAAGAAGTCATCCCTACTCTGGTCAAAGCCAGGAAGGACGTAACCGCAAAACATTATCACCGCATTTGGCGTAAATATGTTGCGTGGTGTGAGGCCAAGAAGGCCCCTACAGAGGAATTTCAACTGGGTCGTTTCCTTCATTTCCTGCAAACAGGACTGTCTATGGGCCTAAAATTAGGGTCCATTTAAGGTTCAAATTTCGGCCCTGTCGATTTTCTTCCAGAAAGAACTGGCTTCAGTACCTGAAGTTCAGACATTTGTAAAAGGGGTCCTGCACATACAGCCTCCTTTTGTGCCTCCAGTGGCACCTTGGGATCTCAATGTGGTGTTGAGTTTTCTAAAGTCACATTGGTTTGAACCACTTTCCACTGTGGACTTAAAATATCTCACATGGAAGGTGTCGATGCTGTTAGCCTTGGCTTCAGCCAGGCGTGTGTCAGAATTGGCGGCTTTATCATATAAAAGCCCTTACTTAATTTTTCATTCTGACAGGGCGGAATTGAGGACTCGTCCTCAATTTCTACCTAAGGTGGTTTCTGCATTTCACATGAACCAACCTATTGTGGTACCTGCGGCTACCAGGGACTTAGAGGACTCTAAGTTGCTTGACGTTGTCAGGGCCTTGAAAATATATGTTTCCAGGACGGCTGGAGTCAGAAAATCTGACTCGCTGTTTATCCTGTATGCACCCAACAAGCTGGGTGCTCCTGCTTCTAAGCAGACGATTGCTCGTTGGATTTGTAGTACAATTCAGCTTGCACATTCTGTGGCAGGAATGCCACAGCCAAAATCAGTAAAAGCCCATTCCACAAGGAAAGTGGGCTCATCTTGGGCGGCTGCCCGAGGGGTCTCGGCTTTACAACTTTGCCGAGCAGCTACTTGGTCAGGGGCAAACACGTTTGCTAAATTCTACAAATTTGATACCCTGGCTGAGGAGGACCTGGAGTTCTCTCATTCGGTGCTGCAGAGTCATCCGCACTCTCCCGCCCGTTTGGGAGCTTTGGTATAATCCCCATGGTCCTTTCAGGAACCCCAGCATCCACTAGGACGATAGAGAAAATAAGAATTTACTTACCGATAATTCTATTTCTCGGAGTCCGTAGTGGATGCTGGGCGCCCATCCCAAGTGCGGATTATCTGCAATACTTGTACATAGTTACAAAAATCGGGTTATTATTGTTGTGAGCCATCTTTTCAGAGGCTCCGCTGTTATCATACGGTTAACTGGGTTCAGATCACAGGTTGTACAGTGTGATTGGTGTGGCTGGTATGAGTCTTACCCGGGATTCAAAATCCTTCCTTATTGTGTACGCTCGTCCGGGCACAGTATCCTAACTGAGGCTTGGAGGAGGGTCATAGGGGGAGGAGCCAGTGCACACCACCTGATCCTAAAGCTTTACTTTTTGTGCCCTGTCTCCTGCGGAGCCGCTATTCCCCATGGTCCTTTCAGGAACCCCAGCATCCACTACGGACTCCGAGAAATAGAATTATCGGTAAGTAAATTCTTATTTTAAGTGTGTAGCTCAGATATTGGTGCCTACAATTTCCAGAAAAATCGTCTGATTGTCGGGCCGGCCAAAAAAAACTGACTGTGTACCTAGCTTAATTGCTTCTGTTATACCCCTTTCACACCTCAAACCCGGGTCAGACCGTTTCACACTACACTTTCAACCCGGGTTATTGCAGGTTTGGCTCCTTTTACCTCAACCCGGGTCAGCAATTAAAACTCCATGGATGTCATTTTAAATGGACTTTTCTCTGACGTCCTAGTGGATGCTGGGGACTCAGTAAGGACCATGGGGAATAGCGGCTCCGCAGGAGACTGGGCACAACTAAGAAAGATTTAGGACTACCTGGTGTGCACTGGCTCCTCCCTCTATGCCCCTCCTCCAGACCTCAGTTAGAATTTTGTGCCCGGCCGAGCTGGTTGCACACTAGGGCCTCTCCTGAGCTCTTAGAAAGAAAGTATATTTAGGTTTTTTATTTTCAGTGAGATCTGCTGGCAACAGACTCACTGCTTCGAGGGACTGAGGGGAGAAGAAGCGAACCTACCTGCTTGCAGCTAGCTTGTGCTTCTTAGGCTACTGGACACCATTAGCTCCAGAGGGATCGAACACAGGCCCAGCCTCGGTCGTCCGGTCCCGGAGCCGCGCCGCTGTCCCCCTTGCAGAGCCAGAAGCAAGAAGAACGTCCAGAAAATCGGCGGCTGAAGACTCCGGTCTTCATTAAGGTAGCGCACAGCACTGCAGCTGTGCGCCATTGCTCCCCATGCACACCTCACACTCCGGTCACTGATGGGTGCAGGGCGCTGGGGGGGGGGCGCCCTGGGCTGCAATATAAATACCTTAGCTTGGCAAAAAAAACATACAATATAGCCAGTAAGACTATATATGTGTAAAATCCCAAGCCAAAATTATCCTGAAAAAAGCGGGAGAAGTCCGCCGTGAAGGGGGCGGGGCTATCTCCCTCAGCACACTGGCGCCATTTCCTCTCACAGCTCCGCTGGAAGGACGCTCCCCAGGCTCTCCCCTGCAGTTTCCAGGCTCAATAGGGTAAAAAAGAGGGGGGGGCACTAAATTTAGGCGCAAATTGTGTATTATAGCAGCTATAGGGGGAAAAATCACTGTGTGTAGTGTGTATCCCTGTATTATATAGCGCTCTGGTGTGTGCTGGCATACTCTCTCTCTGTCTCCCCAAAGGACTTTCCCTGTGTGTGTGCGGTGTGTCGGTACGGCTGTGTCGACATGTTTGATGAGGCTTATGTGGAGGCGGAGCAGGTGCCGATAAATGTGATGTCACCCCCTGCGGGGTCGACACCTGAATGGATGGACATGTGGAAGGAATTACGCGTCAGTGTCAACTCCTTACATAAAAGGTTTGACGACATAGCAGATGTGGGACAGCCGGCTGCTCAGCCCGTGCCTGCCCAGGCGTCTCAAAAGCCATCAGGGGCTCTAAAACGCCCACTACCTCAGATGGCAGACACAGATGTCGACACGGATACTGACTCCAGTGTCGACGACGATGAGACTAGTGTACATTCCAATAGAGCCATTCGTTATATGATTACGGCAATGAAAAATGTGTTGCACATCTCTGATATTACCCCAGGTACCACAAAAAAGGGTATTATGTTTGGGGAGAAAAAGCTACCAGTGGTGTTTCCCCCATCTG
Source organism: Pseudophryne corroboree (assembly GCF_028390025.1). NCBI lineage: Eukaryota > Metazoa > Chordata > Amphibia > Anura > Myobatrachidae > Pseudophryne > Pseudophryne corroboree. Next base: position 717,798,618 of record NC_086445.1, read on the forward strand.
ATGAATTAAATGAAGTGTGTGAAGAAGCGTGGGCTTCCCCCGATAAGAAACTGGTAATTTCAAAAAAGTTACTAATGGCGTACCCCTTCCCGCCAGAGGACAGGTCACGTTGGGAGACATCCCCTAGGGTGGATAAAGCGCTCACACATCTGTCTAAAAAGGTGGCACTACCGTCTCCGGACACGGCCGCCCTAAAGGAACCTGCGGATAGAAAGCAGGAGGCTATCCTGAAGTCTGTATATACACACTCAGGAATTATACTGAGACCGGCTATTGCTTCAGCATGGATGTGCAGTGCTGCAGCTGCGTGGTCAGATTCCCTGTCGGAAAACATTGATACCCTAGATAGGGACACTATATTGCTAACCGTAGAGCATATTAAAGACGCTGTCTTATACATGAGAGATGCACAGAGGGATATTTGCCGGCTGGCATCTAAAATAAACGCAATGTCCATTTCTGCCAGGAGAGGATTGTGGACTCGGCAGTGGACAGGAGATGCAGATTCTAAAAGGCACATGGAAGTTTTGCCTTACAAGTGTGAGGAGTTGTTTGGGGATGGTCTCTCGGACCACGTTTCCACAGCGACAGCTGGGAAGTCAGCATTTTTACCCCATGTTCCCTCACAGCCAAAGAAAGCACAGTATTATCAGGTACAGTCCTTTCGGCCCCAGAAAGGCAAGCGGGTTAGAGGCGCGTCCTTTCTGCCCAGAGGCAGAGGTAGAGGGAAAAAGCTGCAACATACAGCCAGTTCCCAGGAACAAAAGTCCTCCCCCGCTTCCTCTAAGTCCACCGCATGACGCTGGGGCTCCACAGGCGGAGCCAGGTACGGTGGGGGCCCGTCTCAAGAACTTCAGCGACCAGTGGGCTCGCTCACGGGTGGATCCCTGGATTCTACAAGTAGTATCTCAGGGGTACAAGCTGGAATTCGAGACGTCACCCGCCCTCGCCGTTTCCTCAAATCTGCCTTGCCGACAGCTCCCCCGGACAGGGAGGCAGTGCTGGAGGCGATTCACAAGCTGTTTTCTCAGCAGATGATAATCAAGGTACCCCTCCTTCAACAAGGACGGGGTTACTATTCCACAATGTGTGTGGTACCGGACGGTTCGGTGAGACCCATTTCAAATTTAAAATCCTTGAACACTTATATAAGAAGATTGGAAAAAGCAAATAAGATCAGAGCGACCACGGGTGGTAGATAAGCCAGGAGACTAAAAAGATGTTTTTGTTAAAAAAACAATACAGGGTTTATTTTACAATGAACGTTTGGACAAATTTTGGACATTAAAAAAGGCAACATACAAGAATGCTTTTTAAAAATCCGTTAAAAAGTTATCAAAAAAGCATTGCAAAGGACATGAACAATAATAAAAGAATGACTACGATAAAAGTAGTGCTAAAAATTCAAGTACTTAGAAGATGAGAATCATTAGAAACAGCTGTGTGTCTAAAATTATGTAAAAAATATGTATGTGGATAAAAAGTTCCGTAAATAGTAAAAACAGCTTAACTGAGGACTTCAATAGTAGCAGGAATCACCCAACGCGTTTCGTCTGGTCTGACTTCATCAAGGGGTAGTAAGTATAGTGGGACACATCATCTATATATACCCCTATGGGTAAGGAAGTGATTAATGACGTCACTTCCTGTAATTGATTGACATTTTTGGAAACAGGATTCAATCATACATGTGCAATTCAAAAACACATAATCAATGTGACCAATAGGGAGGGAGGCTGTAAATATAGTACAGCGCTTGGTTAGCGCTAAGAAACAGTGCAGGGAGTCTTTGTAGACCATAAAACTTTTATGGTCTACAAAGACTCCCTGCACTGGTTCAAGTTCAAGATGGAATCACTCAGGGCGGTGATTGCAAGCCTGGACGAGGGGGATTACATGGTATCACTGGACATCAAGGATGCTTACCTGCATGTCCCCATTTACCCTCCTCACCAGGAGTACCTCAGATTTGTGGTACAGGACTGTCATTACCAATTCCAGACGTTGCCGTTTGGTCTGTCCACGGCACCGAGGGTATTTACCAAGGTAATGGCCGAAATGATGATACTCCTTCGAAAAAAGGGAGTTTTAATTATCCCGTACTTGGACGATCTCCTTATAAAGGCGAGGTCCAGGGAACAGTTGTTGATCGGAGTAGCACTTGCTCGGGAAGTGCTACAACAGCACGGCTGGATCCTGAATTTTCCAAAGTCGCAGCTGGTTCCTACAACGCGTCTACTGTTCCTGGGGATGGTTCTGGACACGGAACAGAAAAAAGTGTTTCTCCCGGAGGAGAAGGCCAAGGAGTTGTCATCTCTAGTCAGAGACCTCCTAAAACCAAAACAGGTGTCTGTGCACCATTGCACGCGAGTCCTGGGAAAGATGGTGGCTTCTTACGAAGCAATTCTTTTCGGAAGGTTCCATGCAAGGATCTTTCAGTGGGATCTGTTGGACAAGTGGTCCGGATCGCATCTTCAGATGCATCGGCTGATAACCCTGTCTCCAAGAACCAGGGTGTCGCTGTTGTGGCTGCAGAGTGCTCATCTTCTAGAGGGCCGCAGATTCGGCATACAGGACTGAGTCCTGGTGACCACGGATGCCAGCCTTCGAGGTTGGGGGGCAGTCACACAGGGAAGAAACTTTCAAGGACTATGGACGAGTCAGGAGACTTCCCTACACATAAATATTCTGGAACTAAGGGCCATTTACAATGCCCTAAGTCAGGCAAGACCCCTGCTTCAACACCAGCCGGTGCTGATCCAGTCAGACAACATCACGGCGGTCGCCCATGTAAACCGACAGGGAGGCACAAGAAGCAGGATGGCGATGGCAGAAGCCACAAGGATTCTCCGATAGGCGGAAAATCACGTGATAGCACTGTCAGCAGTGTTCATTCCGAGAGTGGACAACTGGGAAGCAGACTTCCTCAGCAGGCACGACCTCCACCCGGGAGAGTGGGGACTTCATCCAGAAGTCTTCAAGCTGATTCTAAATCGCTGGGAACGGCCACAGGTGGACATGATGGCGTCCCGCCTCAACAAAAAGCTAAAAAGATATTGCGCCAGGTCAAGGGACCCTCAGGCGATAGCTGTGGACGCTCTAGTGACACCGTGGGTGTACCAGTCGGTTTATGTGTTCCCTCCTCTTCCTCTCATACCCAAGGTATTGAGAATAATAAGGAGAGGAGTAAGAACTATACTCGTGGTTCCGGATTGGCCAAGAAGAGCTTGGTACCCAGAACTTCAAGAAATGATCTCAGAGGACCCTTGGCCTCTGCCGCTCAGACAGGACCTGCTGCAGCAGGGACCCTGTCTGTTCCAAGACATACCGCGGCTGCATTTGACGGCATGGCGGTTGAACGCCGGATCCTGAAGGAAAAGGGCATTCCGGAGGAAGTCATCCCTACGCTGATTAAAGCTAGGAAGGAGGCGACCGCAAACCATTATCACCGCATATGGTGAAAATATGTTGCGTGGTGTGAGGCCAGAAGGGCCCCAACGGAGGAATTTCAGCTGGGTCGATTTCTGCACTTCCTACAGTCAGGGGTGACTTTGGGCCTAAAATTGGGTTCCATTAAGGTCCAGATTTCGGCTCTGTCTATTTTCTTCCAAAAAAGAACTGGCTTCACTGCCTGAAGTTCAGACGTTTGTTTAAAGGAGTGCTGCATATTCAGCCCCCTTTTGTGCCTCCAGTGGCACCTTGGGATCTCAACGTGGTGTTGAATTTCCTTAAGTCACATTGGTTTGAGCCACTTAAAACCGTGGAACTAAAATATCTCACTTGGAAAGTGGTCATGCTGTTGGCCTTGGCTTCGGCCAGGCGTGTGTCAGAATTGGCGGCTTTGTTATGTAAAAGCCCTTATCTGATCTTCCATATGGATAGGGCGGAATTGAGGACTCGTCCCCAATTTCTTCCTAAGGTGGTATCCGCTTTTCATTTGAACCAACCTATTGTGGTGCCTGCGGCTACTAAGGACTTGGAGGATTCCAAGTTGCTGGACGTAGTCAGAGCCCTGAAAATCTATGTTTCCAGGACGGCTGGAGTCAGGAAAACTGACTCGCTATTTATCCTGTATGCGCCCAACAAGCTGGGTGCTCCTGCTTCTAAGCAGTCTATTGCTCGCTGGATCTGTAGTACGATTCAGCTTGCACATTCTGCGGCTGGACTGCCGCATCCTAAATCTGTAAAAGCCCATTCCACGAGGAAAGTGGGCTCTTCTTGGGCGGCTGCCCGAGGGGTCTCTGCTTTACAACTTTGCCGAGCTGCTACTTGGTCGGGTTCAAACACATTTGCTAAATTCTACAAGTTTGATACCCTGGCTGAGGAGGACCTTGAGTTTGCTCATTCGGTGCTGCAGTCATCCGCACTCTCCCGCCCGTTTATGAGCTTTAGTATAATCCCCATGGTCCTTTCGGAGTCCCCAGCATCCACTAAGACGTCAGAGAAAATAAGAATTTACTCACCGGTAATTCTATTTCTCGTAGTCTGTAGTGGATGCTGGGCGCCCATCCCAAGTGCGGATTGTCTGCAATACTTGTATATAGTTATTGCCTGACTAAAGGGTTATTGTTTGGAGCCATCTATTTGAGAGGCTCAGTTATTCATACTGTTCACTGGGTATAGTATCACGAGTTGTACGGTGTGATTGGTGTGGCTGGTATGAGTCTTACCCGGGATTCCAAAATCCTTTCCTTATTGTGTCAGCTCTTCCGGGCACAGTTTCCTAACTGAGGTCTGGAGGAGGGGCATAGAGGGAGGAGCCAGTGCACACCAGGTAGTCCTAAATCTTTCTTAGTTGTGCCCAGTCTCCTGCGGAGCCGCTATTCCCCATGGTCCTTACGGAGTCCCCAGCATCCACTGCGGACTACGAGAAATAGAATTACCGGTGAGTAAATTCTTATTTTTTTGGGCTCAGAAAGATGAGGTGTCAGAAGGGGACAAAAGGAGAGGGTGGGTACAGGTCACAGCATTGCAGGAATCATGGTGGACAGAGCAATGTTTTTATACACAATTGCATCTTTAACTGGTATAGTAACATACCTCCCAACTGTCCCGATTTTCGTGGGACAGTCCCCTTTTTTTGGGGACTGTCCCGCTGTCCCTCCCGTGTGCGGCAGTGTCCCACGGTGGGGGTGGGTAGTTGGGAGGCTGTCACTGCTGCTCTGCTTAGCATGCGCACAGCATTTATTCACAGGTGGGAGAGGGGGCATACCAGCAGCTCAGAGTGCTGGGCATACCCCCTCAGTGATGGTACAAGGGGGCTTGACTCACGATTGTGGCTCTGCCACGAGGCCACGCCCCTTTCATATAGGTCACACACACTTTTTGGGCACGCTTAGCACGCGCCAAGGTCCCTCTTTGTACTTTTAATAAGTTGGGATGTATGCAGTAAGCTGCCTAGCAATCTCTGCCTCACCCCTAATTCTTAATATCTCTAATGCTCTCTGTTCTCTCCTGTGTAGCAGGTCTCAGGCAGCTGACATCATCAAAGCACACAAAGAACAACCAGCACTTATACATGAATGCAGGGTTGAATAACCCGGGTTGGACACCGCACAAATAACCCGGTATCGACCTGGCATATTGCTGGGTCGACACGGGTCAGCGTGCGGTGTGAAAGGGGCATAGCCGAAATCGCAGGTCGTCTGACCCGACAATTCAACAATAAAGCAGTGTTATACCCGGGTTGAATGCCGGGTTTGTGGCTGCGTAAACGGGCTCCCGGGTCGATGCGTCCCGGGACCCGTTTACTACAGCAGGGAGAGGCGGCGCGGAGATGATCTCATCTCCCAACGCTGGCACCGGCTCCGCCCCCCGCTGCTATGGCAATACGCCCGGCATATTGCCGGGTCGGGGAAACCTGCAGCAGCGTCCAATGCCGGATCCCACCCTGGATGGTCCCGTTTCCATTTCCCGGGTGGGATCCGACATTGGCAGTGTGAAAGGGGTATTAGAGTGCACATTGACCCGGGTCCAACCCGTGTATGACACTGCTTTTATACCAGGTTGGAATGCAGGGTTACTCGACTCGGGATATTCAAAAGTGGTTTTAGACTGTTGCTCGACCCGGCAATATCCCGGGATATATTTGCGGTGTGAAAGGGGTTTTACATGATAAATCCATCCAATGAAGAAATATGTTAACTTTCCAGTCTTGAATTGCAAACTTGTTCACAGTTAATATGGGACGCTTTAATAGCACGTTGCCCACGTGTGCAAACAGTCAATGCATGTGCTTCATTATTTATTTGTATTGTACCACAATGGATCCGCTGCGCCGAACAACAAAGGAGGGTATCCAATTAGCCACGATAACGCGGTTTCATAATATTATCGCATTTGAAATAACTTTGCAGCTAAATGGATAGTCATCTGCGTAAAGTCTCCATAGGGTTTATCACAAATTTTTCTTCACCATCCCCGAGCAGGTGATTAAGTAGTACATAATCCCTATTTCTTTTGCATCCATGAGGGATACTGGGGGAATCTAGTACGATGGGAGTATAGACTGGGTCCAAAGGAGCCCGACCCACAGGCAGTTTAGAAAAAATCTTTTATTTTCGGTATGCTGTCTGGGCAGCAGCATACCTGCAGCGTGGGAGTTGGGGGGAGGGGAGGGGAGGGGGGGGGGGGGGGGGGGGGGGTCCCCGCGAGGTGCAGAGCCGCTTCCCCGCTGAGGGGTGGTTGTTCAGTGGGGCACTGCGCCTGGGCTGTCACAGCCGCAGCACGCGCCACACCCCTAACGCTGCCTGAAGGTGACATCGGTGGTGAGTACAAACCGGGGGCCCAGCTAGGGGGGCTCCCGGTTCAAAGTGTGGCTGACCACGAGCGCGACGTACGGGATTCTCCCAGGGGGGTCTCGCTAAGATCCCCCGTATAGAACTGGCTCAATAGGGCTTGACTAGCAATTGTGTGATGTTTTAAGCTCAAAAGATACTTTTGCCAGTATAAAAAATGTATGCAACTCTGGCGCCATAGGAGGGGCGGAGCTACCTCAGAGCAGGAACTCGGGCGTTTTGGCGCCTTCCTCTGCTTACTGCAGCACAGCCGGCACTTCCTGATCCTCAGACATGCTGGGTATCTGGTACAGGGTGTAACAAAGGGAGAGAGCCGCTTGTGTACACTCTAGATAAATCCTATTTAGGATAGAAATTGTAAGTGTTTACGGTGTTATAGTGAGCTGACAGCCTCACTGGGGCTGTGCAGCTCAGGGGTTTGCTGGTGTCCTCTCTGTCTCTGTCTGTCTCTCTCTCTCTCTGTCTCTCTCTGTCTCTCTCTCTCTCTCTTACAGTAGGGCAGGCTTGCATTATAACTGCGTATGTTATTGTACTTACTGTGAATATGGGAAAACGCAAGCTGTGCAGTGTATGTCACTAGATTCTTTCCCTTATCTGATGACTCTGTTTCCTGTGAACAATGCAGTCAATCTTCACAAATCAGTGAAGGGGCTGGAGGAGAGGGTCCAGAGCCCCACTGCTTAGGGTCTCTTAAAACTATGATGTCAGATATGTCATCCCAGCTCACTGCTAATGTGCAGAAATCTCAGCTACTACAACAAGCTGTTGCAGATTTAGCTGCTAGGGCAGATGTACAGCCCGCCCCCCCCCCCCCCCCCCCCCCCCCCCCCCCTCCCCTCCTCTCATGCAGGTCCTTAGAAGTGTGGTTTACCTGCTTCAGACGATATACAGGATGATGGGGATGACCTGGACCCAGTTAGTGGGGTTCCCGATGCGAATCAGGGGATTGAAGCTCTCATTTTGTCTATAAGGGATTTGCTAAAGCTCCCTCTAGAGAACGCTGTGTCACAGCAGTCAATTTTTCTTTAGGCTTGTTTTGTACAAAAAAGAAAGACAAATAATTCCAGCGCGTCTTAAAACTCCTAAAAATATATATAATGATGGTCGTATATGTTAAAGAATAGCAGCTCTCAATTGGACAGTACTGATCTGTCCACCAATGCAACAACAAGAATTGATAATATGATATACTATCAGAGAGCGCATATAAATGTGTAAATGACAAATTTATTATTACAATAAAATAAACACATGCACAAAATGTTTTATATATATATATATATATATATATATATATATATATATATAATATAATATAAATTTATAAATTCATTAAATAATTAAAAAATCCCCCATGCTGCAGCGATGTGGTTTGGAAAAAACACTTGTATATCCAGATTTAAAAGTTCAAGATGTAAAATATGATCCTGAGAGAGAGTCCTGTGCAAAAGAACAAAGCTGATGTCTATCGTTAGTGTCCAGCTGTGAGCATATGTGCGTGCTCAGAATAGACTCCAGTGAGTCACCGGCTTTTGACTCCCGGTAATTGCTGTCAGCAAGCAGCCAAATAGTTTGAAGTTTTAAGGTGTTAAAGTCCGTAATTTGTGGATTTATAGGACCATACTCGCTGTACTAATAGGGCCACTTTGCAATATTGTCCACTATACTCACGACCAGAAGCGTGCCTGTTGATAGTCCGTGGACGGCCCCCCGTTTTGCAGTGTCAGTCACAGCCGAGTAGTAACACTTCTCCTTAATACAGGATGCACCTGAGATTCTCTCAATGGTCTGTCTCCAAACAACCAAGATGTTATTGGTGGGTATTAATCGCTGGCAGGATAAGAGGGTATCAGAAAGGAATATAGCCCCAGTCCTTACGCGTTTCTCCGCATTTATCCGTATGCGGTTTCGTCCTCTGACGAAACCGCATACGGATAAATGCAGAGAAACGCGTAAGGACTGGGGCTATATTCCTTTCTGATATCCTCTTATCCTGCCAGCGATTAATACCCACCAATAACATCTTGGTTGTTTGGAGACAGACCATTGAGAGAATCTCAGGTGCATCCTGTATTAAGGAGAAGTGTTACTACTCGGCTGTGACTGACACTGCAAAACGGGGGCCGTCCACGGACTATCAACAGGCACGCTTCTGGTCGTGAGTATAGTGGACAATATTGCAAAGTGGCCCTATTAGTACAGCGAGTATGGTCCTATAAATCCACAAATTACGGACTTTAACACCTTAACACTTCAAACAATTTGGCTGCTTGCTGACAGCAATTACCGGGAGTCAAAAGCCGGTGACTCACTGGAGATAATAATGAGCACGCATATATGCTCACAGCTGGACACTAACGATAGACATCAGCTTTGTTCTTTTGCACAGGACTCTCTCTCAGGATCATATTTTACATCTTGAACTTTTAAATCTGGATATACAAGTGTTTTTTCCAAACCACATCGCTGCAGCATGGGGGATTTTTTAATTATTTAATTAATTGATATAGATATAGATATATATATATATATATATATATATATATATATATATATATATATATATATATATATATAAAAAATTTTGTGCATGTGTTTATTTTATTGTAATAATAAATTTGTCATTTACACATTTATATGCGCTCTCTGATAGTATATCATATTATCAATTCTTGTTGTTGTTTTGTACAATGTCACTTTCCCTGATTCTACAGGGTTAGTTAACTTATTCAAACAGGCCTGGAAAAATCCAGACAAAAAATTCCAAGTGTCCAAAAAGGTTTTGCGCACTTTCCCATTTGCTCCTGAAGGTAGAAAATTTTGGGAAGCACTTCCTGGGGTGGATGTCTCAGTCTCTCGCCTGTTTAAAAAGGCCGTGCTGCCCGCCCCTGGCTCCTTTACCATGAAGAATCCTGGAGATGGGAAGATAGGGACTACCCAAAAATCTATATACACAGCATCCGGTATATCACAAAGACCGGTCATTAAGGGTTGCTGGATGAACCATGCTATTCATTCTTGGGCCACTCATATTCAGGGGGGCCTCTCGGAGGATATGCCTTATAGTTACTATGGTAACCCTCCTGAAGCACATTCAGGACACTACCCATGTGTTCTGTGATTCGCTCAAGGAGATGGGGAACATTAATGCTCAGACTTCTGCCATGGCAGTGTCGGTGCGCAGGGCCTTGTGGTTGTGTCAGTGGATTGCGGACGCAGAATCTAAATGTAGTGTGGAATCCCTCCCCTTTTCTGGGTAATGACTTTATGGGGTCGCTTTAGATTCCTGGATTTCCAAAGTTTTTCTCCCCCTCCGGGGCCCCACCAGCGAGACTCCTATCCGGGGCCGTCTGTCCAGTCCTTTCGGTCTCACAGATTTCGATCTAAGGCCAGAGGTGCCTCCAATGTGGCTAGAGGCATCAGAGGTAAGTCCAGAAAACCTGCAAGCACCAGTTCTCAGGAAAAGTCCACCGGTTCTGCTTCCACTAAGGCCTCAGCATGACTGTGCCCCACCCATCGCAAGGGGATCTCGAGGTGGGAGCTCGACTGCGTCCCTTCAGCCGCTTCTTGGAGACTTCCTGCCAGGATGCCTGGGTCAGAGATCTTGTTTCTTAGGGCTACAGGCTGGAGTTCAACAGTACTCCCCTCCCTCAACAATTTTTCAAATCAAGCTTGCCAGCTTTGGAGGATATGCAAGTTACGTTACAACAGGCAATCCAAAAGTTGGTTCAGTCCCACGTCATTGTTCCAGTACCACTATCACAATGTGGCACAGGGTTTTACTCAAACCTGTTTGTGGTGCCGAATCCAGACTGTTCGGTCAGACCCATTTTGAATCTTAAATCCTTGAATTCATACTTGAAGGTGTTCAAGTTCAAAATGGAATCCCTGCGAGCAGTGATTACTGGCCTGGAAGAAGGAAATTTATGGTCTCCTTGGATATCAATGATGCCTATCTCCATATTCTGATTTGGCATATTCTGATTTCGACCACACCATCCATCTTCTATCAGACCATGGGTGGATTCTCAACTTGCAGAAGTCCCACCTGGAGCTAACTCGGAGGCTCCTGTTCCTGGGGATGTTACTGGATACTGTGGCCCAGAAGGTGTGTCTACCAGAGGACAAGGTGAGAACACTTCAAGAGATGGTCCGCATGGTGCTCCGGCCTCCTTGAGTGTCCATCCATCTCTGCATAAGATTGCTAGGAAAAATGGTTGCCTTATACGAGGCGATCCAGTATGGGAGGTTCCATGCTAGAACATTTCAATTGGATTTCCTGAGCAAGTGGTCTGGGTCGCATCTCCAGATGCACCGAATGATTGATTCAGCTATCCCCTCAGACCAGGATTTCCCTCCTGTGGTGGCTACAGTCCTCCAATCTCCTAGAAGGCCGAAGTTTCAGGATTCAGGATTGGACCCTCCTCACGATGGATGCAAGTCTATGGGGATGGGGAGCTGTCACTCAAGGGGCGCAGTTCCAGGGCAGGTGGTCAGCCCACGAGGCCCTCCTTCCGATCAACATTCTGGAACTTCGGGCGATATACAATGCTCTGCTTCAGGCCTCTCCTTAAAGATCACGCGATCCAGGTACAGTCGGACAACGTCACAGCTTTGGCATATCAATTGACAAGGAGGGACAAAAAGCAGAGCCTGCATGTGAGAGTTGTCAAAAATACTCCTCTGGGCGGAAAGAAATGCAAGAGCAATGTTGGCAATCTTCATTCCGGGTGTGGACAACTGGGAGGCGGACTTCCTGAGTCGTCACGATCTCCACCCGGGGGAGTGGGGGCACCACCATCTGGTGTAACAGCAGATCAACGACCGGTGGGGTTGCCCAGAAATAGACATGATGGCTTCTCAGCTCAACAAGAAACTTCCCTGGTATTGCTCATGGACCAGGGACCCTCAGACGAGGGCAGTGGACGCACTGGCGTCGCATTGGCCGTACCGGCTAGTCTACATGTTTCCTCCGATTCCATTGCTCTCAAGGGTGCTAAAGCGAATCAGGAATCAAGGTGTCCAGGCAATTCTGATTGCTCCGGATTGGCCTCGGAGGGTGTGGTACACGGATCTTCTGGATATGTCCGTCAAAGACCCTTGGCCTGTACACTACTAAGAGATCTTCTTCAACAAGGTTCGTTCATCTACCCGGACTTATGGCAACTTCGTTTGACGGCATAGAGGTTGAGTGGAAGATCTTAGCCTTTCCAAGAAGGTTATTGCTACCATGGTTCAGGCCAGAAAACCTGTGACGCCAAAACACTATCATCATATCTGGAGGAGATATGTCTCTTGGTGTGAGGAATGCACGTATCCATCTGCGGAGTTCCACTTGGGACGTTTTTTCCGTTTCCTGCAGGCTGGTGTGGTTAAGGGCTTACGTCTGGGTTCCATTAAGGTCCAGACTTCATCTCTCTCCATTTTCTTCCAGAAGAAATTGGCTGTGTTGCCCGAAGTTCAGAACTTCTTGCGAGGGGTACTCCACATATAACCTCCTTTTGTGCTGCCTACGGCACCCTGGAATTTGGACGTAGTGTTGGCATTTCTGCACTCCTCCTGGTTTGAACCTCTGATGACTGTAGAAGACCAGTACCTCACGTAGAAGAGGGTGATGTTACTGGCCCTGGCTTCTGCTCAACGTGTTTCAGAATTGGTGGCCTTATCATGTAAAAGTCTGTACTCTGTCTTTTATGAGGACAGAGCGGAGCTCCGGACTAGACAGCAGTTCCTGCCAAAGGTTGTCTCCGCGTTTCATCTGAATCAACCTATTGTGGTTCCGTCCAGTTCTGACACTTCTGCTCCTCCGGGGGCTTTGGATGCTGTGCGTGCCTTGAAGATCTAGGTCAAGCACACAGCTCGGGTCAGAAAAACTGATTCCTTGTTCGTAATCTATGATGCACAGGAAAGGGGTTGTCCCGCTTCCAAGCGGTCCATTGCTCGTTGGATTAGGCTTACTATCCAACAGGCCTATGTGTTGTCAGCCTTACCTGTTCGTCGAGTCTCTGAAGGCCCACTCTACAAGATCAGTGGGCTCTTCCTGGGCAGCTGCCTGCGGAGTCTCGGCCTTGCAACTATGCTGAGCTGCTACCTGGTCGGAGAAGAACAGCTTTGTGAATTTCTACAAATTTGATACCCTGGCCCAAGAGGATACCTAGTTTGGGCAGGCGGTGCTGCAGCAGTCTCCACACGTTCCTGTCCATTCTGGAAGTTTTGAGACGTCCCCATCGTACTAGATTCCCCCAATATCCCTTATGGATGTTAGAGAAAATAGGATTTTAATACCTACTGGTAAATCCTATTCTCGTGGTCCATAAGGGATATTGGGGGCTCGCCTCAGTGCGTGGACTTTTCTGCAGGTTCTTGTTCTATAGTTACCTGTTCAGTTGTTGTCGTCGCCACCATGACCACCAGCCATTGCTGGTTGTTATGTTAGTGGTGTGCTGGTGTGTAAATCTCACCACCTTTTGTTATGTTCCTTCTCTCATATATGTCCTTTCTCCTTCGGGCACGTATTTACCTATAACTGCCTGTGGGAGGGGGCATAGAGGGGAGGAGCCAGCACACCAAGTTGAAGAAATTTAAAGTGCACTGGCTCCTTTGGACCCCGTCTATACCCCCAGTGTACTAGATTCCCCCAGTATCCCTTATGGACTACGAGAAAAGGATTTACCGGTAGGTATTAAAATCCTATTTTTAAGGTTCAAATATGGGGATTTGGTTTAGAACCCCTGGGGACATCCCCTTGAATTGACTGATTAGGCACTTAAATGTTTTTCTCTAACGTCCTAGTGGATGCTGGGGACTCCGTCAGGACCATGGGGGATAGCGGGCTCCGCAGGAGACAGGGCACATCTAAAAAGCTTTTTAGGTCACATGGTGTGTACTGGCTCCTCCCCCTATGACCCTCCTCCAAGCCTCAGTTAGGTTTTTGTGCCCGTCCGAGAAGGGTGCAAACTGGATGGCTCTCTTAAGGAGCTGTTTAGTAAAGTTTTTTTTTTAGGTTTCTAATCAGTGATTCCTGCTGGCGACAGGATCACTGCAACGAGGGACTTAGGGGAGAGACTTGCAACTCACCTGCGTGCAGGAGGATTGAAGTTTTAGGCTACTGGACACTGAGCTCCAGAGGGAGTCGGAACACAGGTCAGCCTGGGGTTCGTCCCGGAGCCGCGCCGCCGATCCCCCTTACAGACGCTGAAGAAAGACGGCGGAACGGAGGTCCGGAAACAGGCGGCAGAAGACTTCACAGTCTTCAGAGAGGTAGCGCACAGCACTGCAGCTGTGCGCCATTGTTGCTACACGGCTCACTGACACGGTCACGGAGGGTGCAGGGCGCTGCTGGGGGCGCCCTGGGCAGCAATATAAATACCTATTTGGCAAATAAATACATCACATATAGCCATTAAGGCTATATGTATGTATTTAACCCAGGCCAGTTTTCCTAATAACCGGGAGAAAAGCCCGCCGTGAAAGGGGCGGAGCTTATTCTCCTCAGCACTCAGCGCCATTTTCCTGACCAGCTCCGCTGGTGAGGAAGGCTCCCACTCTCCCCTGCACTACAGTAACAGGGTTAAAGAGAAGGGGGGCATAAATTGGCGATATAATTATATATTAAGAGCCCATATATAGAAACAACACCTTCTAGGGTTGTTATATACATTATGGCGCTTTTGGTGTGTGCTGGCAAACTCTCCCTCTGTCTCCCCAAAGGGCTAGTGGGTCCTGTCCTCTATCAGAGCATTCCCTGTATGTGTGTGCTGTAGGTCGGTACGTGTGTGTCGACATGTATGAGGAAAATGTTGGTGAGGAGACGGAGAAAATTGCCTGTAATGGTGATGTCACTCTCTAGGGAGTCGACACCAGAATGGATGGCTTACTTATGGAATTACGTGATAATGTCAACACGCTGCAAGCCGGTTGACGACATGAGACAGCCGGCGGACAAATTAGTATCGGTCCAGGCGTCTCAGACACCGTCAGGGGCTTGTAAAAACGCCCATTTACCTCAGTCGGTCGACAGACACTGACACGGACACTGACCCCAGTGTCGACGGTAAAGAAACAAACGTATTTTTCCTTTAGGGCCACAAGTTACATGTTAAGGGCAATGAAGGAGGTGTTACGTATTTCTGATACCACAAGTACCACAAATAAGGGTATTTTGTAGGGTGGGAAAAAACTACTTGTAGTTTTGCCTAAATCAGATAAATTAAATGAAGTGTGTGATGATACGTGGGGTTCCTCCGACAGAAAGTTATGGGCGGTATACCCTTTTTCCCGCCAGTAGTAAGGGCGAGTTGGAAAACACACCTTAGGGTGGACAAGGCGCTCACACGCTTATAAAAAACATGGCGTTACCGTTTCCAGATACGGCCGCCCTCAAGGAGCCAGCTGATAGGAAGCTGGAAAATATCATAACAGTATATACACACATACTGGTGTTATACTACGACCAGCAATCGCCTCAGCCTGGATGTGCAGCGCTGAGGGGGCTTGGTCGGATTTCCTGACTGAAAATTTTGATACCCTTGACAGGGACAGGATTTTATTGTCTATAGAGCATTTTAAGGATGCATTTCTATATATGTGTGATGCGCAGAGGCATATTTGCATTCTGGCATCAAGAGTAAATGTGATGTACATATCTGCCAGACGAAGACACGACAGTGGTCAGGTGAGGCAGATTCCAGACGGCATATGGAAGTATTGCCGTATAAAGGGGCGGTCCATTGGACCTGGTGGCCATGGCAACAGCTGAAAAATCCACCTTTTGTTACCCCGAGTCACATATTGGCAGAAAAGGACACAGTCTTTTCAGTCTCAGTCCTTTCGTCCCCATACGGGCAGGCGGGCGAAGGCCAGTCATATCTGCCCAGGGGGAGAGGAAAGGGAAGAAGACTGCAGCAAGCAGCTCATTCCCAGGAACAGAAGCTCCTCACGGCTTCTGCCAAGTCCGCAGCATAACGCTGGGGCCGTACAAGCGGACTCAGGTGCGGTAGGGGGTCATCTCAAGAGTTTCAGCAACACTCGCAAGGGAACTCCGGGATCCTACATGTAATATCCCAGGTGTACATTGGAAATTCGAGACGTCTCCCCCTCACACAATTCACAGGCTGTATTCCCAGCAGGTGATAATCAAAGTACCCTTCTTACAACAAGGAAGGGGGTAGTATTCCACACTATATTGTGGTACTGAAGCCAACCGGCTCGGTGAGATCTGAAATATTTGAACACTTACATACAAGCGTTCAAATCAAGATGGAGTCACTCGGAGCAGTGATAGCGAACCAGGAAGAAGGGGACGATATGATGTCACTGGATATCAGGGACGTTTACCTACAGGTCCAAATTTGCCCTTCTCACCAAGGGTACTTCAGGTTCCTGGTACAGAACTGTCACTATCAGTTCAGACGCTGCCGTTTGGATGGTCCACGGCGCCCCGGGTCTTTACCAAGGTAATGGCCGGAATGATGATTTTTCTTAAAAGAAACATGGACGCTTTCCTGATAAGGGCAAGGTCCAGAGAACAGTTGGAGGTCGGAGTAGCACTATCTTAAGTAGTTCTACGACAGCACGAGTGGATTCTAAATATTCCAAAATCGCAGCTTTTTCCGACGACACGTCTACTGTTCCTAGGGAAGATTCTGGACACAGTCCAGAAAAACGTGTTTCTCCCAGTGGAGAAAACCAGGGAGTTATCCGAGCTAATCGGGATCCTCCTAAAACCAGGAAAAGTGTCAGTGCATCATTGCACAAGAGTCCTGGTAAAAATGGTGGCTTATTACGAAGCAATTCCATTCGGCAGATTTCCCGCAAGAACTCTTCAGTGGGATCTGCTGGACAAATGGTCCGGATCGCATCCTCAGATGCATCAGCGGATAACCCTATATCCAAGGAAAAGGGTGTCTCTCCTGTGGTGATTACAGAGTGCTCATCTTCTAGAGGGCCGCAGATTCGGCATTCAGGATTGGATGCCGGTGACCACGGAGGCCAGCCTGAGAGGCTGGGGAACAGTCACACAGGGAAAAAATTTCCAGGGAAGTGTGATTAAGTCTGGAGAATTCTCTCCGCATAAATAAGCTTAGAGCAAATTTATAATGCTCTAAACTTAGCTAGACCTCTGCTTCAAGGTCAGCCGGTATTGATCCAGTGGGATAACATCACGGCAGTCGCCCACGTAAACAGAAGGGCGGCACAAGAAGCAGGAGGGCAGTGAAAACTGCAAGGATTTTTCGCTAGGCGGAAAATCATGTGATAGCACTGTCAGCAGTGTTCTTTCCGGGAGTGGACGACTGGGAAGCAGACTTCCTCAGCAGGCATGACCTCCACCCGGGAGAGTGGAAACTTCATAGGGAAGTTTTTCAACATGATTGTGGACCGTTGGCAAAGACCAAAGGTGGACATGATGGCGTCCCGCCCGAACAAAAACGGGACAGGTATTCCGCCAGGTCATGAGACCTTCAGGCGATAGCTGTGGATGTTCTGGTAACACCGTGGGTGTACCAGTCTGTGTATGTGTTCCCTCCTCTGTTTCTCATAACCAGGGTATTGAGAATTATAAGACATAGAGGAGTATGAACTATACTAGTGGCTCCGGATTGGCCAAGAGGGACTTGGTACCCGGAACTTCAAGAAATGCTCACAGAGGACTAAGGGCCTGGGGAGCTAAGAAGGGACTTGATTCAGCAAGTACCATGTCTATTCCAAGACTTACCGCGGCTGCGTTTGACGGCATGGCGGTTGAATGCCGGATCCTGAGGGGAAAAGGCATTCCATAAGAGGTCATACCTACCCTGGTCAAAGCCAGGAAGGAGGTGACCGCACAACGTCATCACCACATGTGGTGAAAATATGTTGCGTGGGTGAGGCCAGGAAGGCTCCACGACGGAAATTCAACTAGGTCGATTTCTACACTTCCTGAAAACAGGAGTGTTTTGGACCTCAAATTGGGGTTCATTAACATTTAAATTTCGGCCCTGTAGATTTTCTTCCAGAAAGAATTGACTTCTGTTCCTGAAGTCCAGATTGTAAAGGATGTATTGCATATACAGCTTTTTTGTGCCCCTAGGGGCACCGTGAGATCTCAACATAGTGTTGGGATTTCTTAAAATCATATTGGTTTGAACCGCTCAAATCTGTGGATTTGAAATATCTCACATGGAAAGTGACCATGCTGTTGACAAATATCTCACATGGGAAGTGACCATGTTGTTAGCCCTGGCCTCGGCCAGGCGATTGTCAGAATGGGCGGCTTTGTCTTACAAAAGCCCATATTAAAATTTTCCATTTGAACAGGACAGAACTGGGACTCGTCTCCAGTTTCTTCATGAAGGGGTGTCAGCGTTTTCACCTGAAACAACCTCTTGTGGTGCCTGCGGCTACTAGGGACTTGGAGGACTCCAAGTTACTAGACGTGGTCAGGGCCCTAAAAATATATATATATATATATATATATATATATATATATATATATATATATATATATATATATATATATATATATATATATATATATATATATATATATATATATGAGTTAGGACGGCTGGAGTCAGAAAGTCTGACTTGCTGTTTATACTGTATACACCCAACAAGCTGGGTGCTCATGCTTCTAAGCAGTCTATTGCACGCTGGATTTGTAGTACAATTCAGCTTGCACATTCTGTGGCAGGCCTGCCACAGACGAAATATGTAGATGCCCATTCCACAAGGAAGGTGGGCTCATCCTGGGCGGCTGCCCGAGGAGTCTCGGCATTACAACTTTGCCGAGCAGCTACGTGGTCAGGGGAGAACACGTTTGTAAAATTTTACAAATTTTGATACTCTGGCTAAGGAGGACCTGGAGTTCTCTCATTCGGTGCTGCAGAGTCATCCGCACTCTCCCGCCCGTTTGGGAGCTTTGGTATAATCCCCATGGTCCTGACGGAGTCCCCAGCATCCACTAGGACGTTAGAGAAAATAAGAATTTACTTACCGATAATTCTATTTCTCGTAGTCCGTAGTGGATGCTGGGCGCCCATCCCAAGTGCGGATTGTCTGCAATGCTTGTACATAGTTATTGTTACAAAAATCGGGTTATTACTATTGTTGTGAGCCATCTTTTCGGAGGCTACTTCGTTTTGTTATCATACTGTTAACTGGGTTCAGATCACAAGTTGTACGGTGTGATTGGTGTGGCTGGTATGAGTCTTACCCGGGATTCAAGATCCTTCCTTATTGTGTACGCTCGTCCGGGCACAGTACCTAACTGAGGCTTGGAGGAGGGTCATAGGGGGAGGAGCCAGTACACACCATGTGACCTAAAAAGCTTTTTAGATGTGCCCTGTCTCCTGCGGAGCCCGCTATCCCCCATGGTCCTGACGGAGTCCCCAGCATCCACTACGGACTACGAGAAATAGAATTATCGGTAAGTAAATTCTTATTTTAATTATCTTTAATTGGCCAATAATATAATTTTGGGATCAAAAAAGGTTAAGTGATGGAAATTAGGCTACAAGGTATGGGTGGGGCATATTGGGGTTCTTTGAGTTTTTGAGTCAAGTGTTTTTAGACTTGCAGGCGGGAGTTATCGGTCCGTTTACACTTTTTAAAAAAGAAATTCCTCTAAAATTACCCAAACAAATGCTTAAGTGTATATGTGTGTATATATACATGTATATATGTGTGTGTGTGTGTGTGTGTGTGTGTGTGTGTGTATATATATATATATATATATATGTGTATATATATATATATATATATATATATTTATATATATATATATATATATATATATTAATGAGAGCACTTACTGTGATGAAAAAAATTAGTTTTCTGTCATTCCCCCCCCCCCCCCCCCCCCCCACATTTTTGGAAAAAAAACTGTAACAGCCATTTGACCCAATTTAATGACGCCAAATACTATTATTATGGCCACTAATAGACTCCTATAATGTTTTATATTTGATTTTTCTCTAACGTCCTAGTGGATGCTGGGGACTCCGTAAGGACCATGGGGAATAGACGGGCTCCGCAGGAGACGGGGCACTTCAAGAAAGAATTAGGATACTGGTGTGCACTGGCTCCTCCCTCTGTCCCTCCTCCAGACCCCAGTTTGAATCTGTGCCCGGACGAGTTGGGTGCACCTTAGTGAGCTCTCCTGAGCTTGCTAAAAAGAAAGTATTTTGATAGGATTTTTTATTTTCAGAGAGATCTGCTGGCAACAGACTCTCTGCTACGTGGGACTGAGGGGAGAGAAGCAGCCCTACTCACTAGAAGATAGGTCCTGCTTCTTAGGCTACTGGACACCATTAGCTCCAGAGGGATCGTACACAGGAACGCACCCTTGGTCGTCCGATCCCGGAGCCGCGCCTCCGTCCCCCTCGCAGAGCCAGAAGACAGAAGCCGGCGTGAGAAGCAAGAAGACTTCGAAATCGGCTGCAGAAGTCTCCAGTCTTCATATGAGGTAGCGCACAGCACTGCAGCTGTGCGCCATTGCTCCCACACTAAACCCACACACTCCGGTCACTGTAGGGTGCAGGGCGCAGGGGAGGGCGTCCTGGGCAGCAATTGGGTACCTCTTCGCAAAAGCAGCATATATACAGTTGGGCACTGTATATATGCATGAGCCCCCGCCATTATTTTTACACAAAACGTGGGACAGAAGCCTGCCGCTGAGGGGGCGGGACTTCTTCCTCAGCACTCACCAGCGCCATTTTCTCTCCACAGCTCCGCTGAGAGTTAGCTCCCCAGGCTCTCCCCTGCAGAATCACGGTAGAAAGAGGGTAAAAAGAGAGGGGGGGGCACATAAATTTGGCGCAAAAACAGTATTTCTCTGACGTCCTAGTGGATGCTGGGAACTCCGTAAGGACCATGGGGATTAGCGGCTCCGCAGGAGACTGGGCACAAAAGTAAAGCTTTAGGACTACCTGGTGTGCACTGGCTCCTCCCCCTATGACCCTCCTCCAAGCCTCAGTTAGTTTTTTGTGCCCGGCCGAGAAGGGTGCACACTAGGGGCTCTCCTGAGCTTCTTAGTGAAAGTTTAGTTTTAGGTTTTTTATTTTCAGTGAGACCTGCTGGCAACAGGCTCACTGCATCGAGGGACTAAGGGGAGAAGAAGCGAACTCACCTGCGTGCAGAGTGGATTGGGCTTCTTAGGCTACTGGACACCATTAGCTCCAGAGGGACCGAACACAGGCCCAGCCTCGGAGCTCGGTCCCAGAGCCGCGCCGCCGGCCCCCTTACAGAGTCAGAAGCAAGAAGAGGTCCGGAAAAATCGGCGGCAGAAGACATCCTGTCTTCACCAAGGGAGCGCACAGCACTGCAGCTGTGCGCCATTGCTCCTCAGCACACTTCACACTTCGGTCACTGAGGGTGCAGGGCGCTAGGGGGGGGCGCCCTGAGCAGCAATAAAAACACCTTGGCTGGCGAAAATACATCACATATAGCCCCCAGGGCTATATGGATGAATTTTAACCCCTGCCAGATTCCACAGAAAAACGGGAGAAAAGGCTGCCGAGAAGGGGGCGGAGCCTATCTCCTCAGCACACTGGCGCCATTTTCTCTCACAGCTCCGTTGGAGGGAAGCTCCCTGGCTCTCCCCTGCAGTTACTACACTACAGAAAGGGGTTAAAAAAAAAAAGAGAGGGGGGCACTAATTAGGCGCAGTATAACAATACAGCAGCTATAAGGGGAAAAACACTTATATAAGGTTATCCCTGTGTATATGTGTATATATATATATATATATATATATATATATATATATATATATATATATATATATATATATATAGCGCTCTGGTGTGTGCTGGCATACTCTCCCTCTGTCTCCCCAAAGGGCTAGTGGGGTCCTGTCCTCTGTCAGAGCATTCCCTGTGTGTGTGCTGTGTGTCGGTACGTTGTGTCGACATGTATGAGGAGGAAAATGAGGTGGAGGCGGAGCAATTGCCTGTAACAGAGATGTCACCCCCTAGGGAGTCGACACCTGAGTGGATGAGCTTATGGAAGGAATTATGTGACAGTGTCAGCTCTTTACAAAAGATTGATGACATGAGACAGCCGGCGACTCAGCCTGTGCATGTCCAGGTGTCTCAAAAGCCATCTGGGGCTCTAAAACGCCCGTTACCGCAGATGGCAGATACAGACGCCGACACGGATACGGACTCCAGTGTCGACGATTAAGAGACGAATGTGACTTCCAGTAGGGCCACACGTTACATGATTGAGGCTATGGAAAATGTTTTTACACATTTCTGATAATACCAGTACCACTAAAAAGGGTATTAGGTTGGGTGAGAAAAAACTGCCTGTAGTTTTTCCTGCATCTGAGGAATTAAATGAAGTGTGTGATGATGCGTGGGTTTCCCCCGATAAAAACTGTTAATTCCTAAAAAGTTATTAGCATCATACCCTTTCCCGCCAGAGGATAGGGCACGTTGGGAAACACCCCTTAGGGTGAATAAAGCGCTCACACGCTTGTCTAAACAGGTGGCACTACCGTCCCCGGATATGGCCGCCCTTAAGGAACCTGCTGACAGAAAGCAGTAAAATATCCTAAAATGTATATACACTCACACGGGTGTGATACTGCGACCAGCAATCGCCTCAGCCTGGATGTGCAGTGCTGGGGTGGCTTGGTCGGATTCCCTGACTGACAATATTGATACCCTAGATAGGGACAGTATATTACTAACTATAGAGCATTTAAAAGATGCATTTCTATATATGCGTGATGCACAGAGGGATATTTGCCGACTGGCATCAAGAGTAAGTGCGCTGTCCATTTCTGCCAGAAGAGGGTTATGGACAAGACAGTGGTCAGGTGATAATGATTCCAAAAGGCATATGGAAGTATCGCCTTATAAAAGGGAGGAGTTATTTGGGGTAGGTCTAACAGACCTGGTGGCCACTGGAAAATCCACATTTTTACCCCAGGTAGCTTCTCAACCTAAGAAGATAAAAGCCCTCTCCCGCCTCCGCAAAGTCCTCAGCATGACGCTGGGGCTTTACAAGCGGTCTCAGGCACGGTGGGGGCCCGTCTCAAGAAATTCGAGACGTCTCCCCCTCGCCGTTTCATAAAGTCTGCTTTACCGACGTCTCCCTCAGACAGGGAGACAGTATTGCAAGCCATTCACAGGCTGTATTCCCAGCAGGTGATAATCAAGGTACCCCTCCTGCAACAGGGAAAGGGGTACTATTCCACACTATTTGTGGTACCGAAGCCGGACGGCTCGGTGAGACCATTTTTAAATCTAAAATCCTTGAACACTTACATACAAAGGTTCAAATTCAAGATGGAGTCACTCAGAGCAGTGATTGCAAACCTGGAAGAAGGGGACTATATGGTCTCTCTGGACATCAAAGATGCTTACCTACATGTCCCAATTTACCCTTCTCCAAGGGTACCTCAGGTTTGTGGTACAGAACTGTCACTATCAGTTTCAGACGCTGCCGTTTGGATTGTCCACGGCACCCCGGGTCTTTACCAAGGTAATGGCCGAAATGATGATACTCCTTCGAAAGAAGGGAGTTTTAGTTATCCCTTACTTGGACGATCTCCTGATAAGGGCAAGATCCAGGGAACAGTTGGAAGTCGGGGTAGCACTATCTCAGATAGTGCTGCGGCAGCACGGTTGGATTCTCAATATTCCAAAATCGCAGCTGATCCCGACGACACGCTTTCTATTCCTAGGGATGATCCTGGACACAGTCCGGAAAAAGGTGTTTTCTCCCGGAGGAGAAAGCCAGGGAGTTATCCGAACTAGTCAGAAACCTCCTAAAACCAGGCCAAGTGTCAGTGCATCAGTGCACAAGGGTCCTGGGAAAAATGGTGGCTTCCTACGAAGCAATTCCATTCGGCAGATTCCACGCAAGAACTTTCCAGTGGGACCTGCTGGACAAATGGTCCGGATCGCATCTTCAGATGCATCAGCGGATAACCCTGTCACCAAAGACAAGGGTGTCTCTCCTGTGGTGGTTGCAGAGTGCTCATCTTCTAGAGGGCCGCAGATTCGGCATTCAGGACTGGGTCCTGGTGACCACGGATGCCAGCCTGAGAGGCTGGGGAGCAGTCACACAGGGAAGAAATTTCCAGGGCTTGTGGTCAAGCCTGGAGACATCACTTCACATAAATATTTTGGAGCTAAGGGCCATTTACAATGCCCTAAGCCAAGCAAGACCTCTGCTTCAAGGTCAGCCGGTGCTGATCCAGTCGGACAATATCACGGCAGTCGCCCACGTAAACAGACAGGGCGGCACAAGAAGCAGGAGGGCAATGGCAGAAGCTGCAAGGATTTTTCGCTGGGCGGAAAATCATGTGATAGCACTGTCAGCAGTGTTCATTCCGGGAGTGGACAACTGGGAAGCAGACTTCCTCAGCAGACACGACCTCCACCCGGGAGAGTGGGGACTTCACCCAGAAGTCTTCCACATGATTGTAAACCATTGGGAAAAACCAAAGGTGGACATGATGGCGTCCCGCCTAAACAAAAAATTGGACAGGTATTGCGCCAGGTCAAGGGACCCTCAGGCAATAGCTGTGGACGCTCTGGTAACACCGTGGGTGTACCAGTCAGTGTATGTGTTCCCTCCTCTTCCTCTCATACCAAAAGTACTGAGAATTATAAGACGGAGGGGAGTAAGAACTATACTCGTGGCTCCTGATTGGCCAAGAAGGACTTGGTACCCGGAACTTCAAGAGATGCTCACGGAGGACCCGTGGCCTCTACCTCTAAGAAGGGACCTGCTCCAGCAAGGACCCTGTCTATTCCAAGACTTACCGCGGCTGCGTTTGACGGCAGGGCGGTTGAACGCCGGATCCTGAAGGAAAAAGGCATTCCGGATGAAGTCATCCCTACCCTGGTCAAGCCAGGAAGGATGTAACCGCAAAGCATTATCACCGCATTTGGCGAAAATATGTTGCGTGGTGCGAGGCCAGTAAGGCCCCGATGGAGGAATTTCAACTAGGTCGATTCCTGCATTTCTTGTAAACAGGAGTGTCTATGGGCCTAAAATTGGGGTCCATTAAGGTTCAAATTTCGGCCCTGTCAATTTTCTTCCAGAAAGAACTAGCTTCACTACCTGAAGTTCAGACGTCTGTAAAAGGGGTACTGCATATACAGCCTCCTTTTGTGCCTCCAGTGGCACTTTGGGATCTCAATGTAGTTTTGGGGTTCCTAAAGTCACATTGGTTTGAACCACTTGAATCTGTGGAGTTAAAATATCTCACATGGAAAGTGGTCATGTTGTTGGCCCTGGCCTCGGCCAGGCACGTGTCAGAATTGGCGGGCTTTATCCTGTAAAAGCCCTTATCTGATCTTCCATTCAGACAGGGCGAAATTGAGGACTCGTCCTCATTTTCTCCCTAAGGTGGTTTCAGTGTTTCATCTGAACCAACCTATTGTGGTACCTACGGCTACTAGTGACTTGGAGGACTCCAAGTTGTTGGACGTAGTCAGGGCCTTGAAAATATATGTTTCCAGGACGGCTGGAGTCAGGAAATCTGACTCGCTGTTATCCTGTATGCACCCAACAAGCTGGGTGCTCCTGCTTCTAAGCAGACTATTGCTCGTTGGATTTGTAGTACAATTCAGCTTGCACATTCTGGCCTGCCACAGCCAAAATCTGTAAAAGCCCATTCCACAAGGAAGGTGGGCTCATCTTGGGCGGCTGCCCGAGGGGTCTCGGCGTTACAACTTTGCCGAGCAGCTACTTGGTCAGGGGCAAACACGTTTGCTAAATTATACAAATTTGATACCCTGGCTGAGGAGGACCTGGAGTTCTCTCATTCGGTGCTGCAGAGTCATCCGCACTCTCCCGCCCGTTTGGGAGCTTTGGTATAATCCCCATGGTCCTTACGGAGTTCCCAGCATCCACTAGGACGTCAGAGAAAATAAGAATTTACTTACCGATAATTCTATTTCTCGTAGTCCGTAGTGGATGCTGGGCGCCCATCCCAAGTGCGGATTGTCTGCAATACTTGTACATAGTTATTGTTACAAAAATCGGGTTATTATTGTTGTGAGCCATCTTTTCAGAGGCTCCTCTGTTATCATGCTGTTAACTGGGTTCAGATCACAGGTTGTACGGTGTGATTGGTGTGGCTGGTATGAGTCTTACCCGGGATTCAAAATCCTTCCTTATTGTGTACGCTCGTCCGGGCACAGTATCCTAACTGAGGCTTGGAGGAGGGTCATAGGGGGAGGAGCCAGTGCACACCAGGTAGTCCTAAAGCTTTACTTTTGTGCCCAGTCTCCTGCGGAGCCGCTAATCCCCATGGTCCTTACGGAGTTCCCAGCATCCACTACGGACTACGAGAAATAGAATTATCGGTAAGTAAATTCTTATTATACAGCAGCTACTGGGTTAACACTAAGTTACTGTGTGACTCCTGGGTAATATAGCGCTGGGGTGTGTGCTGGCATACTCTCTCTCTGTCTCTCCAAAAGGCCTTGTGGGGGAACGGTCTTCAAATAGAGCATCCCCTGTGTGTGTGGTGTGTCGGTACGCTTGTGTCGGCATGTTTGACGAGGAAGGCTATGTGGAAACAGAGCGGGTACAAATGAATGTGGGGTCGCCGCCGACACCCGATTGGATGGATATGTGGAAGGTTTTAAATGATTATGTTAATTCCTTGCATAAAAGGTTGGATAAAGCTGAAGCCTTGGGACAGTCAGGGTCTCAACCCATGCCTGATCCTACAGCGCAGGGGCCGTCAGGGTCTCAGAAGCGCCCACTATCCCAAATTGTTGACACAGATATCGACACGGATTCTGACTCCAGTGTCGATGGCGATGATGCAAAGTTGCAGCCTAAAATGGCTAAAGCCATCCGCTACATGATTCTAGCAATGAAAGATGTGTTACACATCACAGAGGAAACCCCAGTCCCTGACGAGGGTTTATATGTATGGGGAAAAAAGGCAAGAGGTGACCTTTCCCCCTTCACATGAGTTAAATGAGTTATGTGAAAAGGCTTGGGAATCTCCAGATAGGAAACTGCAGATTTCCAAACGGATGCTTATGGCGTATCCTTTCCCGCCAATGGACAGGTTACGCTGGGAATCCTCCTTTAGGGTAGACAAAGCTTTAACACGCTTATCCAAGAGGGTAGCCCTGCCGTCACAGGATACGGCCACCCTAAAAGATGCTGCAGATAGAAAGCAGGAGGGTATCCTGAAATCCATTTATACACATTCAGGTACTCTGCTAAGGCCGGCAATTGCGTCGGCCTGGATGTGTAGTGCTGTAGCAGCATGGACAGATACCTTATCTGAGGAACTTGATACCTTGGACAAGGATACTATAATACTGACCCTGGGGCATATAAAAGACGCTGTTCTATATATGAGAGATGCCCAAAGAGACATTAGCCTACTGGGCTCTAGAATAAATGCTATGTCGATTTCTGCCAGAAGGGTCCTGTGGGCTCTGCATTGGACAGGCGATGCCGACTCAAAAAGGCACATGGAGGTTTTACCTTACAAGGGTGAGGAATTGTTTGGGGACGGTCTCTCGGACCTGGTCTCCACAGCTACGGCTGGTAAGTCAAATTTTTTGCCTTATATTCCCTCACAACCTAAGAGAGCACCGTATTACCAAATGCAGTCCTTTCGATCACAAAAAGGCAAGAAAGTCCGAGGTGCGTCCTTTCTTGCCAGAGGCAGGGGTAGAGGAAAGAAGCTGCACAATACAGCTAGTTCCCAGGAACAGAAGTCCTCCCCGGCTTCCACTAAATCCGCCGCATGACGCTGGGGCTCCACAAGCGGAGCCAGGCCCGGTGGGGGCGCGTCTCCGAAATTTCAGCCGCAAGTGGGTTCACTCACAAGAGGATCCTAGGGCTATAGAGATTGTGTCTCAGGGATACAAGCTGGAATTTGATGTGATGCCCCCTCACCGTTGCCTCAAATCGGCCCTGCCAGCTTCCCCCATAGAGAGGGAAATAGTGTTAGCTGCAATTCACAAATTGTATCTCCAGCAGGTGGTGGTAAAGGTTTCCCTCCTTCAACAGGGAAGGGGTTAATATTCGACAATGTTTGTGGTAGCGAAACCGGACGGTTCGGTCAGACCCATATTGAATTTAAAATCCCTGAACATATACCTGAAAAGGTTCAAGTTCAAGATGGAATCGCTCAGAGCGGTCATCGCAAGCCTGGAGGAGGGGGATTTTATGGTGTCTCTGGACATAAAGGATGCTTACCTTCATGTCCCCATTTATCCACCTCATCAGGAGTACCTCAGATTTGTGGTACAGGATTGTCATTACCAATTCCAGACGTTGCCGTTTGGTTTGTCCACGGCACCGAGAATATTTACCAAGGTAATGGCAGAAATGATGGTGCTCCTGCGAAAGCAAGGCGTCACAATTATCCCATACTTGGACGATCTCCTCATAAAGGCGAGGTCCAGAGAGCAGTTGCTGATCAGTGTAGCACGCTCTTGGGAAGTGTTACAACAGCACGGCTGGATTCTGAATATTCCAAAGTCGCAGCTGATTCCTACGACGTGTCTGCTCTTCCTGGGCATGATTCTGGACACAGACCAGAAGAAGGTTTTTCTCCCGACGGAGAAGGCGCAGGAACTCATGACACTGGTCAGAGACCTCTTAAAACTAAAACAGATGTCGGTGCATCACTGTACGAGAGTCCTGGGAAAGATGGTGGCGTCATACGAGGCCATTCCCTTCGTCAGGTTCCATGTGAGGACCTTTCAATGGGATCTGTTGGACAAGTGGTCCGGATCGCATCTACAGATGCATCGGCTGATCACCCTATCCCCCAGGGCCAGGGTGTCTCTTCTGTGGTGGCTGCAGAGTGCTCACCTTCTCGAGGGCCGCAGATTCGGCATTCAGCACTGGGTCCTGGTGACCACGGATACAAGCCTCCGAGGGTGGGGGGCAGTCACACAGGGAAGAAATTTCCAGGATCTGTGGTCAAGTCAGGAGACTTGCCTTCACATCAATATCCTGGAACTAAGGGCCATATACAACGCCCTAAGTCAAGCGGAGACCCTGCTTTGCGACCAATCGGTGCTGATTCAATCAGACAACATCACCGCAGTGGCTCATGTAAACCGCCAAGGCAGCACAAGGAGCAGTGTGGCGATGGCGGAAGCCACCAGAATTCTTCGATGGGCGCAGAATCACGTACGAGCACTGTCAGCAGTGTTCATTCCGGGAGTGGACAACTGGGAAGCAGACTTCCTCAGCAGGCACGACCTCCACCCGGGAGAGTGGGGACTTCATCAAGAAGTCTTCGCGCAGATTGCAAGGCGATGGGAACTGCCACAGGTGGACATGATGGCGTCCCGCCTCAACAAAAAGCTACAGAGGTATTGCGCCAGGTCAAGAGGCCTTCAGGCGATAGCTGTAGACGCACTAGTGACACAGTGGGTGTTCCAGTCGGTTTATGTGTTTCCTCCTCTTCCTCTCATACCCAAGGTGCTGAGAATCATAAGAAAAAGAGTAGTAAGAACAATACTCATTATTCCGGATTGGCCAAGAAGGACTTGGTATCCAGAACTGCAAGAAATGCTCACAGAGGACCCATGGCCTCTGCCTCTAAGACGGGATCTGTTGCAACAGGGGCCCTGTCTGTTCCAAGACTTACCGCGGCTACGTTTGACGGCATGGCGGTTTAACGCCGGATCCTACCAGAAAAAGGCATTCCGGATGAGGTTATTCCTACGCTGATAAAGGCTAGGAAGGACGTGACGGCT
Source organism: Pseudophryne corroboree (assembly GCF_028390025.1). Classification (NCBI taxonomy): domain Eukaryota; kingdom Metazoa; phylum Chordata; class Amphibia; order Anura; family Myobatrachidae; genus Pseudophryne; species Pseudophryne corroboree. Next base: position 717,828,109 of record NC_086445.1, read on the forward strand.
AAACATTATCACCGTATATGGCGAAAATATGTTGCTTGGTGTGAGGCCAGGAATGCCCCTACAGAGGAATTCCAGCTGGGCCGTTTCCTTCACTTCATACAGTCGGGAGTGACTTTGGGCCTAAAATTGGGGTCCATTAAGGTCCAGATTTCGGCCCTATCCATTTTCTTTCAAAAAGAACTGGCTTCTCTTCCTGAAGTTCAGACGTTTGTAAAGGGAGTGCTACATATTCAGCCCCCGTTTGTGCCTCCAGTGGCACCTTGGGATCTTAACGTGGTGTTGAGTTTCCTGAAATCACACTGGTTTGAGCCACTTAAAACCGTGGAGTTAAAATATCTCACGTGGAAGGTGGTCATGCTATTAGCCTTGGCTTCGGCTAGGCGTGTGTCAGAATTGGCGGCTTTGTCACATAAAAGCCCCTATCTGGTTTTCCATATGGACAGGGCAGAATTGCGGATTCGTCCGCAATTTCTGCCAAAAGTGGTGTCATCTTTTCATATGAACCAACCTATTGTGGTGCCTGTGGCTACTCGTGACTTGGAGGATTCCGAGTTACTAGATGTAGTCAGGGCTTTGAAGGTTTATGTAGCCAGAACGGCTAGAGTCAGGAAAACTGAGTCGCTGTTTATCCTGTATGCATCCAACAAGCTGGGTGCTCCTGCTTCAAAGCAAACTATTGCTCGCTGGATCTGTAACACGCTTCAGCAGGCTCATTCTGCGGCCGGATTGCCGCTTCCAAAATCGGTAAAAGCCCACTCCACAAGGAAGGTGGGCTCTTCTTGGGCGGCTGCCCGAGGGGTCTCGGCATTACAGCTTTGCCGAGCGGCTACTTGGTCAGGTTCAAACACTTTTGCAAAGTTCTACAAGTTTGATACCCTGGCTGAGGAGGACCTTGTGTTTGCTCATTCGGTGCTGCAGAGTCATCCGCACTCTCCCGCCTGTTTGGGAGCTTTGGTATAATCCCCATGGTCCTTACGGAGTCCCGAGCATCCACTAGGACGTTAGAGAAAATAAGATTTTACTTACCGGTAAATCTATTTCTCGTAGTCCGTAGTGGATGCTTGGGCGCCCGTCCCAAGTGCGGACTTCTTCTGCAATACTTGCATATAGTTATTGTTTAAATAATGGTTATGTTATGGTTGCATCAGGGTTATCTGATGCTCTGTTGTTGTTCATACTGTTAACTGGGTAAGTTTATCACGAGTTATACGGTGTGGCTGGTATGAGTCTTACCCGGGATTCCAAAATCCTTTCCTTGTACTGTCAGCTCTTCCGGGCACAGTTTCCTTAACTGGGGTCTGGAGGAGGGACATAGAGGGAGGAGCCAGTGCACACCAGTATCCCAATTATTTCTTAAAGTGCCCTGTCTCCTGCGGAGCCCGTCCATTCCCCATGGTCCTTACGGAGTCCCCAGCATCCACTACGGACTACGAGAAATAGATTTACCGGTAAGTAAAATCTTCTTTTTGGTGGGCACAGGCAGATTTCCCTTTTCTCTTACGTCCTAGAGGATGCTGGGGACTCCGTAAGGACCATGGGGTATAGATGGGCTCCGCAGGAGACATGGGCACTCTAAAGACTTTAGAATGGGTGTGCACTGGCTCCTCCCTCTATGCCCCTCCTCTAGACCTCAGTTAGATCCTGTGCCCAGAGGAGACTGGGTGCATTGCAGGGGAGCTCTCCTGAGTTTCTCTGAAAGACTTTTTGTTAGGTTTTTTATTTTCAGGGATCGTGGGACTGAGCGGAGAGAAGCAGACCTACTTAGATGGGCTCTGCTTCTTAGGCTACTGGTCACCATTAGCTCCAGAGGGTCGGAACACAGGTCTCATCCTCGTCGTTCGTCCCGGAGCCGCGCCGCCATCCCCCTCACAGAGCCAGAAGATAGAAGCCGGGTGAGTATGAGAAGAGAGAAGACTTCAAAGGCGGCAGAAGACTTCAGATCTTCACTGAGGTACCGCGCAGCGGTAACGCTGCGCGCCATTGCTCCCAACACACACACACACACCACTGTACGGGTGCAGGGCGCAGGGGGGGCGCCCTGGGCAGCAATTTTCTCTGACGTCCTAGTGGATGCTGGGGACTCCGTAAGGACCATGGGGAATAGACGGCTCCGCAGGAGACAGGGCACATCTAAAGAAAGATTTAGGACTATCTGGTGTGCACTGGCTCCTCCCCCTATGACCCTCCTCCAAGCCTCAGTTAGATTTCTGTGCCCGGCTGAGCTGGATGCACACTAGGGGCTCTCCTGAGCTCCTAGAAGAAAGTATAGTTTAGGTTTTTTATTTTCAGTGAGACCTGCTGGCAACAGGCTCACTGCAACGAGGGACTAAGGGGAGAAGAAGCGAACCTACCTAAGTGGTGGTAGCTTGGGCTTCTTAGGCTACTGGACACCATTAGCTCCAGAGGGATCGAACACAGGACCCGACCTCGTCGTCCGTTCCCGGAGCCGCGCCGCCGTCCCCCTTACTGAGCCAGAAACAAGAAGGTGGTCCGGAAAATCGGCGGCTGAAGACTTCTGTCTTCTCCAAGGTAGCGCACAGCACTGCAGCTGTGCGCCATTGCTCCTCATGCACACCACACACTGCGGTCACTGATGGGTGCAGGGCGCTGGGGGGGGGGGGCGCCCTGAGCAGCAATAATAACACCTTGGCTGGCAAAACTAACACCATATATAGCCCCAGAGGCTATATAGGTGTATATTAACCCCTGCCAGAAACGATAAAATAGCGGGAGAAAGCCCGCCGAAAAAGGGGCGGAGCCAACTCCCTCAGCACACTGGCGCCATTATTCCCTCACAGCTTCGCTGGAAGGAAGCTCCCTGGCTCTCCCCTGCAGTCGTGCACTACAGAAAGGGTAAAAAAGAGAGGGGGGGCACAATTTAGGCGCAGTATATATATATTATAGGCAGCTATAGGGGAAAACACTCTGTATAGTGATATCCCTGTGTTATATAGCGCCCTGGTGTGTGATGGCATACTCTCCCTCTGTCTCCCCAAAGGGCTTTGTGGGGTCCTGTCCTCTGTAAGAGCATTCCCTGTGTGTCTGCTGTGTGTCGGTACTGCTGTGTCGACATGTATGATGAGGATAATGATGTGGAGGCGGAGCAAATGCCTGTGAATGTGATGTCACCCCCTGCGGGGTCGACACCAGTGTGGATGGACTTATGGAAGGAATTACGTGACAGTGTCAGCTCCTTACATAAAAGGTTTGACGACATAGGACAGCCGGCTACTCAGCTTGTGCCTGTCCAAGCGTCTCAAATGTCATCAGGGGCTATAAAACGCCCGCTACCTCAGATGACAGATACAGATGTCGACACGGATACAGACTCCAGTGTCGGCGATGATGAGACGAGTGTACCCTCCAATAGATCCACCCGTTATATGATTGAGGCTATGAAAAATGTATTACACATTTCTGATACCCCAGGTACCACAAAAAAGGGTATTATGTTTGGTGAGAAAAAACTACCAGTAGTTTTTCCTGCATCGGACGAATTAAATGAGGTGTGTGAGGAAGCGTGGACTTCCCCAGATAAGAAATTGATCATTTCTAAACGGTTAATGGCTGCGTACCCTTTCCCGCCAGAGGATAGGTCACGCTGGGAAACACCCCCTAGGGTAGATAAAGCACTGACACGCTTATCAAAGAAGGTGGCACTACCGTCTCCGGATACGGCCGCCCTAAAAGAACCTGCTGATAGAAAGCTGGAAAGTACCCTAAAAGCTATATACACACACACTGGCATTATATTGAGACCCGCTATTGCATCAGCTTGGATGTGCAGTGCTGCTGCTGCTGCTGCGTGGTCAGACTCCCTGTCGGAAAACATTGATACCATGGATAGGGACAATATTTTGCTAACGATTGACCATATAAAAGACGCGGTCTTATACATGCGTGATGCACAGAGGGATATTTGCCGGCTGGCATCAAAAATAAGCGCTATGTCCATTGCCGCCAGACGGGGGTTATGGACTAGGCAATGGTCAGGTGATGCCGACTCCAAGCGGCACATGGAAGTTTTACCCTATAAAGGGGTGGAACTTTTTGGGGAAGGTTTTTCAGACCTCGTTTCCACAGCTACTGCTGGGAAATCAACCTTTTTGCCACAGGCTACCCCACAGCAAAAGAAAGCACCGTATTATCAGGTACAGTCCTTTCGGCCCCAGAAAAATAAGCGGGCTAGAGGCTCATCCTTTCTGCCGAGGGGCAGAGGAAGGGGGAAAGAGCTGCAGCACACAGCTAGTTCCCAGGAGCAGAAGTCGTCCACAGCATGACGCTGGGGCTGCTCAGGCGGAATCGGGAACGGTGGGGGCACGTCTCAGGTTTTTCAGCACACAGTGGGCTCTCTCACAAGTGGATCCCTGGGTCCTTCAAGTAGTATCTCAGGGGTACAGGCTGAAATTTGAGACGTCTCCCCCACGCCGTTTCCTAAAATCTGCCTTGCCGGCAAGTCCCTCTGCCAGGGAGGCAGTGTTGGTGGCTATTCAAAAACTGTATTCACAGAAAGTGATCGTCAAGGTACCCCTCCTTCAGCAAGGAAAGGGTTACTACTCCACAATGTTTGTGGTACCGAAACCGGACGGTTCGGTGAGACCCATCTTAAATTTAAAAGCCTTGAACACTTATATCAAAAGGTTCAAGTTCAAGATGGAATCGCTCAGGGCGGTTATTGCGAGCCTGGAGGAGGGGGATTACATGGTATCCCTGGACATCAAGGATGCGTACCTGCATGTCCCCATTTACCCTTCGCACCAGGAGTACCTCAGATTTGTGGTACAGGACTGTCACTATCAGTTCCAGACGCTGCCGTTTGGGTTATCCACGGCACCGAGGGTCTTTACCAAGGTAATGGCCGAAATGATGATACTCCTTCGCAAGAAGGGAGTTTTAATTATCCCGTACTTGGACGATCTCCTGATAAAGGCGAGGTCCAAAGAACAGTTGATAGTGGGGGTGGCACTTTCTCAGGAAGTGCTACAACAGCACGGCTGGATTCTAAACATTCCAAAGTCACAGCTGGTCCCGACGACACGTCTTCTGTTCCTGGGAATGATTCTGGACACAGACCAGAAAAGAGTGTTTCTTCCACTGGAAAAAGCCGAGGAATTGTCATCTCTGGTCAGAGACATCCTAAAACCAGGAAAAGTGTCGGTACATCAATGCACACGAGTCCTGGGAAAAATGGTAGCTTCGTACGAAGCAATTCCATTCGGAAGGTTCCACGCAAGGACGTTCTAGTGGGACCTGTTGGACAAATGGTCCGGGTCCCATCTCCAGATGCAACAGCGGATAACCCTATCGGCCAGAACCAGGGTGTCGCTGCTGTGGTGGCTGCAGAGGGCTCATCTACTAGAGGGCCGCAGATTCGGAATACAGGACTGGGTCCTGGTGACCACGGATGCCAGCCTTCGGGGCTGGGGGGCAGTCACAAAGGGAAGAAATTTCCAAGGACTGTGGTCAAATCAGGAGATTTCTCTTCACATAAATATCCTGGAGCTAAGGGCCATTTACAATGCCCTAAGCCAGGCAAGACCCCTGCTTCAAAACCAGCCGGTACTGATCCAGTCAGAGAACATCACGGCGGTCGCCCATGTAAACAGACAGGGCGGCACGAGAAGCAGGATGGCGATGGCAGAAGCCACAAGGATTCTCAGATGGGCAGAGAACCACGTGTTAGCACTGACGGCAGTGTTCATTCCGGGAGTGGACAACTGGGAAGCAGACTTCCTCAGCAGGCACGACCTCCACCCGGGAGAATGGGGACTTCATCCAGAAGTCTTCTAAATGCTGGTCAACCGGTGGGAAAAACCACAGGTAGACATGATGGCGTCCCGCCTCAACAAGAAGTTGAAAAGATATTGCGCCCGGTCAAGAGACCCTCAGGCGATAGCGGTGGACGCTCTAGTCACACCATGGGTGTACCAGTCGGTTTATGTGTTTCCTCCTCTACCTCTCATACCCAAGGTACTGAGAATAATAAGAAGGCGAGGAGTGAAAACCATACTCGTGGTTCCGGATTGGCCAAGAAGAGCTTGGTACCCGGAACTTCAAGAGATGCTTACAGAGGACCCTTGGCCTCTGCCGCTCAGACAAGACCTGCTGCAGCAGGGACTATGTCTGTTCCAAGACTTACCGCGGCTGCGTTTGACGGCATGGCGGTTGAACACCGGATCCTGAAGGAAAAGGGTATTCCGGAGGAAGTCATCCCTACCCTGATCAAAGCCAGGAAGGATGTCACCGCAAGACATTATCACCGCATTTGGCGAAAATATGTTGCTTGGTGTGAGGCCATGAAGGCCCCGACGGAGGAATTTCAACTGGGTCGATTCCTGCACTTCCTGCAAGCAGGGGTGACGTTGGGCCTCAAATTGGGGTCCATAAAGGTCCAGATTTCGGCTCTGTCGATTTTCTTCCAAAAAGAACTGGCTTCACTGCCGAAGTTCAGACTTTTGTCAAAGGAGTACTGCATATTCAGCCTCCTTTTGTGCCCCCAGTGGCACCTTGGGATCTCAATGTGGTTTTGGCATTCCTGAAATCACATTGGTTCGAACCACTTAAGACTGTGGATTTAAAATATCTCACGTGGAAAGTGGTCATGCTGTTGGCCTTGGCGTCGGCCAGGCGGGTTTCAGAATTGGCGGCTTTGTCTTGTAAAAGCCCTTATCTGATTTTCCATATGGATAGGGCAGAATTGAGGACTCGTCCTCAGTTTCTCCCAAAGGTGGTCTCAGCTTTTCACTTGAACCAACCTATTGTGGTGCCTGCGGCTACTAGGGACTTGGAGGATTCCAAGTTGCTGGACGTAGTCAGGGCCCTAAAAATATATATTTCCAGGACGGCTGGAGTCAGAAAGACTGACTCGCTGTTTATCCTGTATGCACCCACCAAGCTGGGTGCTCCTGCTTCTAAGCAGTCTATTGCGCGCTGGATTTGTAGCACTATTCAGCTGGCGCATTCTGCAGTAGGCTTACCGCAGCCTAAATCTGTAAAAGCCCATTCCACACGGAAGGTGGGCTCATCTTGGGCGGCTGCCCGAGGGGTCTCGGCTTTACAACTTTGCCGAGCAGCTACTTGGTCGGGGGCAAACACGTTTGCAAAATTCTACAAATTTGATACCCTGGCTGAGGAGGACCTGGAATTCTCTCATTCGGTGCTGCAGAGTCATCCGCACTCTCCCGCCCGTTTGGGAGCTTTGGTATAATCCCCATGGTCCTTACGGAGTCCCCAGCATCCACTAGGACGTCAGAGAAAATAAGAATTTACTCACCGGTAATTCTATTTCTCGTAGTCCGTAGTGGATGCTGGGCGCCCATCCCAAGTGCGGATTGTCTGCAATACCTGTACATAGTTATTGTTACAAAAATCGGGTTTTGTTGTGAGCCATCTCTTCAGAGGCTCCATTTGTTATCATACTGTTAACCGGGGTTCCTATCACGTGTTATATGGTGTGATTGGTGTGGCTGGTATGAGTCTTACCCGGGATTCAAAAATCCTTCCTTATTGTGTCAGCTCTTCCGGGCACAGTTCCTAACTGAGGCTTGGAGGAGGGTCATAGGGGGAGGAGCCAGTGCACACCAGATAGTCCTAAATCTTTCTTTAGATGTGCCCAGTCTCCTGCGGAGCCGTCTATTCCCCATGGTCCTTACGGAGTCCCCAGCATCCACTACGGACTATGAGATATAGAATTACCGGTGAGTAAATTCTTATTTTTACCTCATAAACAGCACTGGCACAGATATTAGATACTGCTGAGGCAATATAATATAAAACCCCCGCCAGTATAAAGAAATTGAGCGGGACCGAAGCCCGCCGTCGAGGGGGCGGGGGCTTGATCCTCCAGCACTAACCAGCGCCATTTTTCTCCACAGCATGCTGCAGAGAAGTGCTCCCAGACTCTCACCTGCTGAACAATAACAGGGGACAAAAATGAGGGGGGGGGGAGGGGCACATTTATTTGGTGCAGTTTGTACATATATTTATATATAAAGCGCTATTTAGGCTGGGACCGTGGTTTCAGCATATTGTGGCGCTGGGTGGGTGCTGGCATTCTCTCTCTCTGTCTCTCCAAAGGGCCTTATTGTGGGTCAGTCCCCATATTTATTTATCCCTGTGTGTGTGGGGGGTGTCAGTACGTGTGTGTCGACATGTCTGAAGCTGAAGGCTCATCTTGGGAGGTAGCAGAGCAGATGGTGGTGGTGTTTCCGTAGGCACAGCCGACACCTGATTGGGTGGACATGTGGAATGTTTGAATGATAATGTGGCTTTATTACAGATTGGTCAAAGCAGAGTCCAAAGACGAGCGGGGAATTAACCCATGGCATTTACTTTGTCCCAGGACCCTTCAGGGTCCCATAAATGTCCTTTTACCCAGTTAGCAGACACTGATACCAACACGGATTCCGACTCCAGTGTCGACTAGGATGATGCAAGGTTGCACCCATGAGTCGCGACAGTATTCAGTATAGGTTTATTGTAATAAACGTTGTTTTGCATATCTCAGAGGACTCCTCTGTCCCTGACACGAGGGTCTGCATATTTAAAAAAAAAATAACCTAACATCTCATGAGCTGACTGTTTTATTTAAAAAAGCTTGGGAGACTCCTGACATTAGACTGCAAGTTCCCAAGAGTATTATTATGGCGTATCCTTTCCCCTCAAAGGACAGGTTACGGTGGGAATCCTCGCCCACGCTGAACAAGGCCTTAACGCCCTGGTTCAAGAAGGTAGCATTACCGTCCCCTGATACCGCGGCCCTATAGGATCCTGCGGATAGTAGGCAGGAATCTACCTTAAAATAAATTTTATGCAACTGCCAGAACCCTATTTAGACCTACAGTAGCGTCGGCATGGGTAGGTAGCGCAATTACAGCTTGGGCTGATAACTTGTCGTCTAACATTGACACCCTAGAAAAAGATAGTATGGTGTTGGCCTTAGGTCACATCAAGGACGCAGCACTATATATGAGAGGCTGCGAGAGATATTGGGTGTTTGGGTTCAAGGGCTAAGGCCATAGCAGGTTCTGCTAGTAGGTCCCTGCGGACCCTTTCAATGGACAGGTGCTGCTGACTCGGAGAGTCATATGGAAACTTTACCTTGCAAGGGTGAAGTTTTATTTGGGAGGGCCTCGCGGACCTGGTGTTCACAGCTACCGCGGGTAACTCGTCTTTTTTGCCTTATGTTCCCCCGCAGCAAAAGGAAACACCCTAATAACAGATGCAGTCCTTGCGGTCGCGTAAGTTCAGAAAGGGGCGTGGCTTTATTTCCTCGCCAGAGGTAGAGGGGAAAGATCACCGGCTACGGCCAGTTCACAGGAAAAGTGTCCTCCCCGGCCTCTACCACATCCATCAAAGAGGTGCTTCCACACCGATTTTCAAATCGGCCTTGCCAGCAACTTCCCCGGAGAGGAAAATAATTTTGGCCTCCATACTAAAGCTGGGTCTACAGCAAGTGTTACCATGCTTCCCCTAGAGCAACAGGGAAAAGGGTTTTATTCAGCCCTATTTGTGGTCCCAGAGCCGGATGGCTCGGTCAGACCAATTCTGAATCTAAAATTCCTAAACCTACATTTAAAGAGGTTCAGATTCAAGATGGAATCTCTCAAGGCTAGGATATCCAGCCTGGAAAGGGGGGGATTTTAGGGTGTCACTAGACATAAAGGATGCATACCTTCATGTCCCCATATATCCTCCTCATCGGGCGTACCTAAGGTCCGCGTTACAGGATTGTCATTATCAGTTTTACACGTTGCCGTTTGGGCTTTCTACGCGCCCGAGACTTTCACCAAGGTAATGGTGGAAATAATGGTTCTCCTCCGCAAATAAGGGGTCACAAGTATCGCATACTTGGACGATCTCCTGATAAAAGCGAGTTCAGGGGAGCAGTTATTAAAAACAGTGTCTCTCTCCCTGAGAGTACTACAACAGCACAGCTGGATTCTAAATCTGCCAAAGTCGCAGTGGGTTCCGACGACTCTTGTTGTATTTTTTTGGGCATGATTCTGCATACGGAAAAACAGAGGGGTTTTTCTCCCGGTAGTAAAGAGCCCAGGAACTCCAGAACATGATCAAAGGCCTGTTAAAGCCTAAAAGTGTCAGTCCATCAATGCACTCGAGTACTGGGAAAAATGGTGGCGACCTACGAGGCCATCCCCTTCGGCAGGTTTCATGCAAGGACATTTCAGTGGGGCCTTTCTGGACAGGTGGTCCGGGTCCCATCTTCAAATTCATCAGAAAATCAGCCTGTCCCCCAAGGCCAGGGTGTCTCTCCTGTGGTGGCTGCAGAGTGCTCACCTTCTAGAGGGTCGCAGGTTCGGCATTCAAGACTGGGTTCTGGTGACCACGGACGCGAGCCTCCGAGGATGGGGAGCAGTCACACAAGGAAGAAATTTTCAGGGACTATGGTCAAGCCAGGAGGCTTGTCTACACATCAACATTCTAGAATTAAGGGCCATATACAACGGCCTGCGACAAGCGGGGAATCTTCTTCGCGACCTAACGGTACTGATTCAATCAGACAATGTCACAGCCGTGACTCATGTAAACCGCCTAGGCAGGACAAGCAGCAGAGTGGCAGTGGCGGAAGCCACCAGGATTCTTCGTTGGGCGGAAAATCACGTAAGCGCTCTGTCAGCAGTCTTCATTCCGGGAGTGGACAACTGGGAAGCAGACTTCCTCAGCAGACACGGTCTACATCCAGGAGAGATCACTCCATCAAGAAGTTTTTGCAGAGATAACAAGTTTTTGGGGACTTCCTCAAATAGACATGATGGCGTCACACCTCAACAAGAAGCTTCGGAGGTATGGGGCCAGGTCAAGGGACCCTCGGGCAGTAGCGGTAGACGCCCTGGTGACACCATGGGTGTTTTCAGTCGGTCTATGTGTTCCCTCCTCTTCCTCTCATCTCAAAAATATTGAGAATCATAAGACGAGAGTGCAGACAATACTCATTGTTCCAGATTGGCCTTGAAGGGCCTGGTATTCAGATCTTCAGGAGATGCTCACAGAAGATCCGTGGCCTCCTCCTCTCAGGGAGGACCTGTTGCAGCAGGGGCCCTGCGTGTTCCAAGACTTACCGCAGTTACGTTTGACGGCATGGCGGTTGAACACCGAATCCTAGCTGGGAAAGGTATTCCGGAGGAAGTCATCCCTACTCTGATAAAGGCTAGGAAGGAAGTGACGGCGAAACATTCTCACCGTATCTGGAGGAAGTATGTATCTTGGTGTGTAGACAAGAATGCTCCTACGGAAGATTTCCACTTGGGCCGTTTTCCCCACTCTCTACAGACAGGACTGGATATGGGCCTGAAGTTAGGCTCCATTAAGGTACAGATTTAGGCCCGATCTATATTCTTTCAGAAGGAATTGGCTTCTCTCCCAAAGGTCCAGACTTTTGTAAAGGGAGTGCTGCACATCCAGCCTCCTTTTGTGCCCCCAGTGGCACCTTGGGACCTTAACGTGGTGTTACAGTTCCTAAAATCTCACTGGTTTGAGCCTCTTCAAACAGTTGAATTAAAATTTCTCACTTGGAAGGTGGTCATGTTGTTGGCCTTGGCATCTGCACGGCGGGTGTCCGAATTGGCGGCTTTGTCTCACAAAAGCCCCTATCTGATTTTCCATGTGGATAGAGCAGAGTTGAGGACTCGTCCTCAATTTTTGCCTAAGGTGATTTCATCGTTCCATATGAACCAACCTATGGTGGTGCCGGTGGCTACGGGAGACTCTGAGGATTCCAAGTCCCTTGATGTAGTCAGGGCCTTAAAAATTTACGTTGCCAGGACGCCTAGGGTTAGGAAAACAGAGGCACTGTTTGTCCTGTATGCAGGCAACAAGGTTGGCGCTCCAGCTTCTAAGCAGACTATTGCTCGCTGGATCTGTAACACGATTCAGCAAGCTCATTCTACGGCTGGATTGCCGTTACCTAATTCGGTAAAGGCCCATTCCACTAGGAAGGTGGGCTCTTCTTGGGCGGCTGCCCGAGGCGTCTCGGCTTTACAGCTTTGCCGAGCAGCTACTTGGTCGGTTTCAAACACCTTTGCAAAATTCTACAACTTTGATACCCTGGCTGGTGAGGACCTCATGTTTGCTCAATCGGTGCTGCAGAGTCATCCACACTCTCCCACCCGGTTTGGAGCTTTGGTATAATCCCCATGGTCCTTACGGAGTCCCAAGCATCCTCTAGGACGTAAGAGAAAATAAGATTTTAAACCTACCTGTAAATCTTATTCTCCTAGTCCGTAGAGGATGCTGTGCGCCCGTCCCAGTGCGGACATATTTCTGCAAGACTTGTATATAGTTGTTGTTTTCATAAGGGTTATGTTACAGTTAAGATCAGTCTTTGGCTGATGCTGTTTTGTTCATGCTGTTAACTGGTTGCATATATTCCAGGTTATACGGTGTGGATGGTGTGGGCTTTTATGAATCTTGCCCTTAGATTAACAAAAATCCTTTCCTCGTACTGTCCGTCTCCTCTGGGCACAGTTTCTCTAACTGAGGTCTGGAGGAGGGGCATAGAGGGAGGAGCCAGTGCACACCCATTCTAAAGTCTTTAGAGTGTCCATGTCTCCTGCGGAGCCCGTCTATACCCCATGGTCCTTATGGAGTCCCCAGCATCCTCTACGGACTAGGAGAAAAAGATTTACCAGTAGGGTTAAAATCTTATTTTCTCTGACGTCCTAAGTGGATCCTGGGACTCCGTAAGATCCATGGGGAATAGCGGCTCCGCAGGAGACTGGGCACAACTAAAGAAAGCTTTAGGACTACCTGGTGTGCACTGGCTCCTCCCTCTATGACCCTCCTCCAGACCTCAGTTAGAATCTTGTGCCCGTCTGAGCTGGATGCACACTAGGGGCTCTCCTGAGCTCCTAGAAAAGAAAGTATATTTTAGGGTTTTTTTTCCAGTGAGATCTGCTGGCAACAGACTCACTGCTACGAGGGACTAAGGGGAGAAGAAGCGAACCTATCTGACTGGAGATAGTTTGGGCTTCTTAGGCTACTGGACACCATTAGCTCCAGAGGGATCGAACACAGGACCCGACCTCGATCGTTCGGTCCCGGAGCCGCGCCGCCGTCCCCCTTACAGAGCCAGAAGCATGAAGATGGTCCTGGAAATCGGCGGCAGAAGACTTCGGTCTTCAACAAGGTAGCGCACAGCACTGCAGCTGTGCGCCATTGCTCCTCATGCACACCTCACACACTCCGGTCACTGATGGGTGCAGGGTGCTGGGGGGGGGGGCGCCCTGAGCAGCAATATGAATACCTTGGCTGGCAAAAAAATCACAATATATAGTCCCAGAGGCTATATATGTGATAAATACCCCTGCCAGAATCCATAAAAAAAGCGGGAGAAAAGTCAGCCGAAAAAGGGGCGGGGCTATCTCCCTCAGCACACTGGCGCCATTTTTTCTTCACAGTGCAGCTGGAAGACAGCTCCCCAGGCTCTCCCCTGTAGTTTTCAGGCTCAAAGGGTTAAAAAGAGAGGGGGGGCACCAAATTTAGGCGCAATATTGTGTATACAAGCAGCTATTGGGGGAAAAATCACTCAGTTATAGTGTTAATCCCTGCATTATATAGCGCTCTGGTGTGTGCTGGCATACTCTCTCTCTGTCTCCCCAAAGGACTTTGTGGGATCCTGTCCTCAGTCAGAGCATTCCCTGTGTGTGTGCGGTGTGTCGGTACGGCTGTGTCGACATGTTTGAGGAGGAAGGTTACGTGGAGGCGGAGCAGATGCCGATAAATGTGATGTCGTCCCCTGTGGGGCCGACACCAGAGTGGATGGATAAGTGGAAGGTATTAACCGACAGTGTCAACTCCTTATGTAAAGGGCTGGATGACGTAACAGCTATGGGGCAGCCGGCTTCTCAGCCCGCGCCTGCCCAGGAGTCTCAAAGGCCATCAGGGGCTCAAAAACGCCCGCTACCTCAGGTGGCAGATACAGATGTCGACACGGAGTCTGACTCCAGTGTCGAGACATATACACAATCCACTAGGAACATCCGTTGCACTCGGCAATGAAAAATGTGTTACACATTTCTGACATTAACCCAAATACCACAAAAAAGGGGTTTTATGTTTGGGGAGAAAAAGCAGCCAGTGTTTTGTTCCCCCATCAGATGAGTGAATGAAGCGTGGGTTCCCCCGATAAGAAACTGGTAATTTCTAAAAAGTTACTGATGGCGTACCCTTTCCCGCCAGAGGATAAGTTACGCTGGGAGATATCCCCTAGGGTGGATAAGGCGCTCACACGTTTGTCAAAAAAGGTGGCACTGCCGTCTTAGGATACGGCCACTTTGAAGGAGCCTGCTGTTAAAAAGCAGAAGGCTATCCTGAAGTCTGTATTTACACACTCAGGTACTATACTGAGACCTGCAATTGCCTCAGCATGGATAGGGCTGCTGCAGCGTGGTCTGATACCCTGTCAGATAATATTGATACCCTATACAGGGATACTATTTTGCTAACCATAGAGCATATTAAAGACGTCGTCTTATATGAGGGATGCACAGAGGGATATTTGCCGGCTGGCATCCAAAAGTTAATGCAATGTCCATTCTGCCAGGGGGTATTAGGAACCCGGCAGTGGACAGGTGATGCTGACTTTAAAAGGCACATGGAGATTCTGCCTTATGAGGGTGAGGAATTGTTTGGGGATGGTCTCTGGGACCTCGTATCCACAGCAACAGCTGGGAAGAATTTTTTTTACCTCAGGTTCCTCACAGCCTAAGAAAGCACCGTATTATCAGGTACAGTCCTTTCGGCTTCAGAAAAGCGAGCGGGTCAAAGGCGCTTCCTTTCTGCACAGAGACAAGGGAAGAGGGAAAAAGCTGCACCAGACAGCCAGTTCCCAGGATCAAAAATCTTCCCCCGCTTCATCTGAGTCCACCGCATGACGCTGCGGCTCCACAGGTGGAGCCAGGTGCGGTGGGGGCGCGTCTCGGGAACTTCAGCGACCAGTGGGCTCACGCACAGGTCGATCCCTAGGTTCTGCAAGTAGTATCACAGGGATACAAGCTGGAGTTCGAGGCGTCTCCCCCTCGCCGTTACCTCAAATCAGCCTTGCCTGCTGCCCTCGGAGAAAGGGGAGGTAGTACTGGCGGCAATTCACAAGCTGTACTTCCAGCAGGTGATAATCAAGGTACTCCTCCTTCAACAAGGCCGGGGTTACTATTCCACAATGTTGTGGTACCGAAACCAGACGGTTCGGTGAGACCCATTCTAAATTTGAAATCTTTGAACACTTCTATACGAAGGTTCAAGTTCAAAATGGAATCGCTCAGGGCGGTTATTGCAAGCCTGGACGAAGGGGATTACATGGTATCACTGGACATCAAGGATGCTTACCTGCATGTCCCCATTTACCCTCCTCACCAGGAGTACCTCAAAATTGTGGTACAGGACTGTCATTACCAATTCCAGACGTTGCCGTTGGTCTGTTCCCGGCACCAAGGGTATTTACCAAGGTAATGGCCGAAATGATGATACTCCTTTGAAAAAAGGGAGTTATAATTATCCCGTACTTGGACGATCTCCTTATAAAGGCGAGGTCCAGGGAGCAGTTGTTGGTCGGAGTAGCACTATCTCGGGAAGTGCTACAACAGCACGGCTGGATTCTGAATAGTCCAAAGTCGCAGCTGGTTCCTACGACGCGTCTACTGTTCCTGGATATGGTTCTGGACACAGAACAGGAAAAAGGGTTTCTCCCGGAGGAGAAGGCCAAGGAGTTGTCATCTCTAGTCAGAGATCTCCTAAAACAAATACAGGTGTAGGTGCATCAATGCACGCGAGTCCTGGCAAAGATGGTAGCTTCTTACGAAGAAAATCCGTTCGGCAGGTTCCATGCAAGGATCTTCCAGTGGGATCTGTTGGACAAGTGGTCCGGATCGCATCTTCAGATGCATCGGCTGATAACCCTGTCTCCAAGGGCCAGGGTGTCGCTGTTGTGGTGGCTGCAGAGTGCTCATCTTCTAGAGGGCCGCAGATTCGGCATACAGGACTGGGTCCTGGTGACCACGGATGCCAGCCTTCGAGGCTGGGGGGCAGTCACACAGGGAAGAAACTTCCAAGGACTATGGTCGAGTCAGGAGACTTCCCTACTCATAAATATTCGGGAACTAAGGGCCATATACAATGCCCTAAGTCAGGCTAGAACCCTGCTTCAACACCAGCCGGTGCTGATCCAGTCAGACAACATCACGGCGGTCGCCTATGTAAACCAACAGGGCGGCACAAGAAGCAGGATGGAGATGGCAGAAGCCACAAGGATTTTCCGATGGGCGGAAAATCATGTGTTAGCACTGTCAGCAGTGTTCATTCCCGGAGTGGACAACTGGGAAACAGACTTCCTCAGCAGGCACGACCTCCACCCGGGAGAGTGGGGACTTCATCCAGAAGTCTTCCAAATGATTGTACACCATTGGGAAAGGCCACAGGTGGACATGTCGGCGTCCCGCCTCAACAAAAAGCTAAAAATATATTGCGCCAGGTCAAGGGACCCTCAGGCGATAGCTGTGGACGCTCTGGTAACACCGTGGGTGTACCAGTCGGTGTATGTGTTCCCTCCTCTGCCTCTCATACCGAAGGTACTGAGAATAAAAGGAGAGGAGTACGAACTATACTCGTGGTTCCGGATTGGCCAAGAAGAGCTTGGTACCCAGAACTTCAAGAAATGATCTCAGAGGACCCATGGCCTCTGCCGCCCAGACAGGGCCTGCTGCAAGACTTACCGCGGCTGCGTTTGACGGCATGGCGGTTGAACACCGGATCCTAAAGGAAAAAGGCATTCGGGAGGAAGTCATTCCTACGCTGATTAAGGCTAGGAAAGATGTGATCGCAAAACATTATCACCGCATATGGCGAAAATATGTTGCTTGGTGTGAGGCCAGGAAGGCCCCAACGGAGGAATTTCAACTGGGTCGATTTCTGCACTTACTACAGTCAGGAGTGACTATGGGCCTAAAATTGGGTTCCATTAAGGTCCAGATTTCGTCTCTCTACATTTTCTTCCAAAAAAGAACTGGCTTCACTGCCTGAAGTTCAGACTTTTGTTAAGGGAGTGCTGCATATTCAGCCCCCGTTTGTGCCTCCAGTGGCACCGTGGGATCTCAACGTCGTGTTGGATTTCCTGAAGTCGCATTGGGTTGAGCCACTTAAATCCGTGGAGCTAAAATACCTCACGTGGAAAAGTGGTTATACTGTTGGCCTTGGCGTCGGCCAGGCGTGTATCAGAACTGGCGGCCTTGTCATGCAAAAGCCCTTATCTGATTTTTTTATATGGATAGGGCGGAATTGAGGTCTCGTTCCCAATTCCTTCCTAAGGTGGTATCAGCTTTTCATGTGAACCAACCTATTGTGGTGCCTGCGGCTACTTGGGACTTGGAGGACTCCAAGTTACTGGACGTAGTCAGGGCCCGGAAAATATATGTTTCCAGGACGGCTGGAGTCAGGAAAACTGTCTCGCTATTTATCCTGTATGCACCCAACAAGCTGGGTGCTCCTGCTTCTAAGCAGACTATTGCTCGCTGGATCTGTAGCACGATTTAACTTGCACATTCTGCGGCTGGACTGCCGCACCCTAAATCTGTAAAAGCCCATTCCACGAGGAAAGGGGCTCTTCTTGGGCGGCTGCCCGAGGGGTCTCGGCTTTACATCTTTGTCGAGCTGTTACTTGGTCGGGTTGAAACACTTTTGCAAGAGTCTACAAGTTTGATACCCTGGCTAAGGAGGACCTAGAGTTTGCTCATTCGGTGCTGCAGAGTCATCCGCACTCTCCCGCCCGTTTGGGAGCTTTGGTATAATCCCCATGGTCCTTACGGAGTCCCAGCATCCACTTAGGACGTCAGAGAAGATAAGATTTTACTCACCGGTAAATCTATTTCTCGTAGTCCGTAGTGGATGCTGGGCGCCCATCCCAAGTGCGGATTGTCTGCAATACTTGTATATAGTTATTGTTTAACTAAAGGGTTATTGTTGAGCCATCTGTTGAGAGGCTCAGTTATATTCATACTGTTAACTGGGTATAGTATCACGAGTTATACGGTGTGATTGGTGTGGCTGGTATGAGTCTTGCCCGGGATTCAAAATCCTTCCTTATTGTGTCAGCTCTTCCGGGCACAGTATCCTAACTGAGGTCTGGAGGAGGGTCATAGAGGGAGGAGCCAGTGCACACCAGGTAGTCCTAAAGCTTTCTTTAGTTGTGCCCAGTCTCCTGCGGAGCCGCTATTCCCCATGGTCCTTACGGAGTCCCAGCATCCACTACGGACTACGAGAAATAGATTTACCGGTGAGTAAAATCTTATTTTTTCTCCTATACTTTTCTGGTGTTGCCGGCTAGAATTATAATGCAAATCCTGTATTCGTCAAAAGTGCTGCCGCGAGGCTGATTCTGACGGGAATCAGCCTCGCGGTGGGGAGTTATTTCGGAGAATGCCCATTCTCCCAACAATTCAACCTGTTAAGTCGGTGACTTAACATGAGCTGAATTGAATAGCGACGGGAGCTAACTCCCTGCGCTATTCAACTGTCGCTGAATAGAATTGACCCCTACGAGCACAATGGGAAATTATCGCTGATGTAAGAAATATAAAGTGCCTGCCAACATGTGAACTGCGCTTTAATCTGAGGGTGGTGGGGGTGTGTGTATATCTGTATGTGTGTATGTATGTGTGTGTGTGTGTGTGTGTGTGTGTATATATATATATATATATATATATATATATCAATACAAGAGAAGCTGCGCATCCAAGTCCACCTTAAATTCAGTGTCAATCAGTAATTAACAGTCTGAGTCCATATATCACTGAATATTCTAAGATGTTTACTGCCGCTTCCTCCGCTTTGGGAGCAGAACCACTGGATCCAATGTACATGCAAGTAAAAGAAGACAAAATGTGAAAAAAATACTAGAGGGAAGCTATACTTTTTATTGTCATTGTATATTTATAACGGAACTGCACTCAGAGACTGGTGGAAAATCAGTAGGAAGTGTGTAAAGAACAAAGGGGCAGATGTATTAACCTGGAGAAGGCATAAGGAAGTGATAAACCAGTGATAAAGCATGGGATCTTTCCGTCTCGTATTGGTTCAGGACGGCACACCGCAAGAGCTGTCAGACGCGGCCCGTCTAACACACCAGGACCAGACTTTCGGACGTTCACACGTGGGCGTGGCTTGTGGAGCGCTAGACGTGTGAACGTCCGAAAGTCTGGTCCTGGTGTGTTAGACGGGCCGCGTCTGACAGCTCTTGCGGTGTGCCGTCCTGAACCAATACGAGACGGAAAGATCCCTAGACGCCTGCGGCTAGACGGTTGATCATGCGGAGTTACAGAAGCTAAGATGTACGTGAGCTTTATTGTGCAATAAATGGAATTGTAATATTTTACTCACACCTGCGCCCTCCATTCTTCTTTTACATATATATATATTCCAGCACTCGCATTTCATTTTGTTAAATATATAGATTACATAATTGGAGCCACAAGCACACTATCTTTCTCCTATTTTACGTAACAGTATGTATGTAAATAAGGTTATCACTTTTTAAGTATAATGGGGCAGATGTATTAACCCGGAGAAGTCATAAGGAAGTGATAAACCAGTGATAAATGCAAGGTGATACACACACCAGCCAATCAGCTCCCATATGTAAATTAACAGTTAGGCGCTGATTGGCTGGTGCATTATCACCTTGCACTTAACCATGCTTTATCACTGGTTTATAACTTCCTTATGTCTTCTCCAGGTTAATACATCTGCCCCTTTGTTCTTTACACACTTCCTACTGATTTTCCACCAGTCTCTGAGTGCAGTTCCGTTATAAATATACAATGACAATAAAAAGTATAGCTTCCCTCTAGTATTTTTTTCACATTTTGTCCATACAATAAAAATGTATTTTTTTTAGAGAATTCTTTTCACTTAAACACAATATACTTTCTATGATTACATAATAAAATAGCACAATAAAGCTTTTGGGGGTTGATTCAATTCTCGCACACGCCCCCTGCTCGGAGTTTATAGGAATGGGCGTCTATTGGAGCTATTACATTTTTGCTCCAATAAGTCCCCTGACAGCTTCACTTTGAGTTTAGCTGTGCAAAATGACTAAACCCTTCTAATAAGCTTGATTGGGTGACCAAAGTCTGGGTTTTGCCACCCAGACTACGGACTTTTAAACACACACTTTTCACGCTTCTCTGGAGGCTACAAGAAAACAAAATGTGACTCCCATGACGAATGGGCATCTTTTTAAAGCAATGATTGAATAGCTCCGATAGATGCCCATTCCTATAGACTCCCTTCAGGGGGCGTAGATGCCCATTCCTATAGACTCCCTTCAGGGGGCGTGAGCAGCAATTGAATCGGCAGCTTTATTTTATTTTTTGCATGAAGATAAGTAGGTGTATACCGTATTTGCCGGCGTATAAGACGACTTTTTCCCCCTGAAAAACATGCCTCCAAGCGGGGGGTCGTCTTATACGCCGGGGGTCGTCTTATACGCCTGGCATACATATAGCCAGGGGAGTCACTGCCCCTGGTGACACCCGGTGCGGGAAGTCGCGAAACAGAGGCGTGGCCTAGCATAAGGGGGCGTGGCCTAGCATAAGGGCGTGGCCTCGCGGGCGGACCCCCGTTTTCAGCAATCCAGGGGGTTAAGAAGATGTTGGCTGCCCCCCCCCCCCCACTCCCCCCCTTCCCCCCCGTGAAGTGCCTCTATCTCACCTGTGTCCGGTGAGTGTACGGCGCTGCCGGCGGGTGAAGCTGTGCTGTGGCAAGTGTCTCTCGAATGCAGTGCCGGCTCCTACACAGGGACAGCCATAGGTTTATTGTTCCATTCAGCTTTAGTTAATTAGCCTCTGGCATTTACGGTACTATTGGCTGGTATAATACAGGATTGGGAGGGGTCTTAGCAACCCTCACACTATTATGAATATTCCTTTGGGAGCTCAGCAAGGTACCCAGAAACATGTTACCTATCCCGTGGTTTTGTTGATCCAGTGTTTATACTCTTGATGTGCCTGTCATACTCCTATGTTTGTGAGTATCATTTTTATCTCTGTTTTACGGATCTATTAAAAGGTTATACACGAGGAGGTAGCGCACGCTGTTTTTCTTCTAGTCTTCTACAGTGTGTTGCCAGAGTTCCTCTGGGTTGTGGGCTGCCTGCCTGTGTTCCTGAGAAATCAAATCAAATCTGATGTTCTTTTACGTTTTATTTGGTGTGTGGAAGGTGTGCGGAAGAGGGGGTAGTCTTATATGGCGAGTACATAACAAACTCTATACTTTGAGTGGAAATGTTGGGGGGTCGTCTTATACGCCGGCAAATACGGTAATTATTTCCCTAGAGCAGTTGCTGGCCTCCAGTGGTCACATACATTGATTAGTCTACCAGTGTACAATTCGTTTTCAGTTGACTGCAAAATAAATATGGGTTTGTCATGAAGATTAAAGAGCGTTTAAAACCAATCTTAAAAACGGTGATTGAAGATCATAAGTTTCAAGAATATGAATGCCCCCATTGCATTGCAAAGACATAATTAACAAGAATGTTACCACTGTCAGGCTGTTCTCTAAAACGAAGCATCCGTGCATAAGAGGCGTTTGTTACGGGAACTGGTAGTCTTCCATGGAAGGCATGGAATATACCGGATACCTTTCATATCTGCACTTTGAGTGTTGCAAAACGAAAGCCTTTGTATCATAGGGTTTGTTCATGAGACCAAGAAGTGCTTGGTGCTAGCTTAATCATGAATTATGCTACATTGAGATATTATGGGGTATATGCAATTCACGGCTAATCGCGGCAAATTATCGCCGTTTTTTAATTCGACACAATTCGACAGGTGAATTCCGGCAGGTGGCTGCCGGAATTCACCATATTCAATGAAAAACGGATTCGACAGTCCCGCGGGCGAAAAACGGCCGATTTGCCGGATTTTGCCGCGATTTTAAAAAACGGGAAAAACCCGTAAAAAAAATGGCGTGGGGTCCCCCCTTCAAAGCATAACCAGCCTCGGGCTCTTCGAGCTGGTCCTGGTTCTAAAAATGCGGGGAAAAATTGGGCAGGGATCCCCCGTATTTTTAAAACCAGCACCGGGCTCTGGTGCTGGTGCAAAAAATACGGGGGACAAAACGAGTAGGGGTCCCCCGTATTTTTTACACCAGCACCGGGCTCCACTAGCTGGACAGATAATGCCACAGCCGGGGGTCACTTTTATACAGTGCCCTGCGGCCGTGGCATTAAATATCCAACTAGTCACCCCTGGCCGGGGTACCCTGGGGAAGTGGGGACCCCTTCAATCATGGGGTCCCCCCCCCCAGCCACCCAAGGGCCAGGGGTGAAGCCCGAGGCTGTCCCACCCATCCAATGGCTGCGGATGGGAGGCTGATAGCCTTGAGAAAAATGACAAGAATATTGTTTTTTCCAGCAGTACTACAAGTCCCAGCAAGCCTCCCCCGCAAGCTGGTACTTGGAGAACCACAAGTACCAGCATGCAGGAGAAAAACGGGCCCGCTGGTACCTGTAGTTCTACTGGAAAAAAATACCCAAATAAAAACAGTACACAGACACTGACAGTAAAACTTTTTCTCTAACGTCCTAAGTGGATGCTGGGACTCCGTAAGGACCATGGGGAATAGCGGCTCCGCAGGAGACAGGGCACAAAATAAAAGCTTGAGATATCAGGTGGTGTGCACTGGCTCCTCCCCCTATGACCCTCCTCCAAGCCAGTTAGATTTTTGTGCCCGGCCGAGAAGGGTGCAAACTAGGTAGCTCTCCAGAGCTGCTTAGAATAAAAGTTTAGTTAGGTTTTTTTATTTTCAGTGAGTCCTGCTGGCAACAGGCTCACTGCATCGTGGGACTAAGGGGAGAAGAAGCGAACTCACCTGAGTGCAGAGTGGATTGGGCTTCTTAGGCTACTGGACGTTAGCTCCAGAGGGACGATCACAGGTTCAGCCTGGATGGGTCACCGGAGCCGCGCCGCCGTCCCCCTTACAGAGCCAGAAGAGACGAAGGTCCGGTGAAAGCGGCGGCAGAAGACATCCTGTCTTCAAGACTAAGGTAGCGCACAGCACCGCAGCTGTGCGCCATTGCTCTCAGCACACTTCACACTCCGGTCACTGAGGGTGCAGGGCGCTGGGGGGGAGCGCCCTGAGACGCAATATAACACACACATACCTTAGCTGGCAAAAGGAATACATCACATATAGCTCCAGGGCTATATGGATGTATTTTTTCCCCTGCCATTTTACACAAAAAAGCGGGAGTTAAGGACGTCGTGAAGGGGCGGGGCCTATCTCCTCAGCACACTGGCGCCATTATTCCCTCACAGCTCCGCTGGAAGGACGGCTCCCTGATTCTCCCCTGCAGTACTGCATCTGATTCAGGGTAAAAAAGAGAAGGGGGGGCATTTTGGCAGCAAATAACTAGATTAACAGCAGCTATAAGGGATTAACACTTATATAAGGTTATCCCTGTATATATATAGCGCTGGGTGTGTGCTGGCAGACTCTCCCTCTGTCTCTCCAAAGGGCTAAGTGGGGTCCTGTCCTCTATCAGAGCATTCCCGGTGTGTGTGCTGTGTGTCGGTACGCGTGTGTCGACATGTATGAGGAGGAAAATGAGGTGGAGGCGGAGCAGTTGCCTGTGTTAGTGATGTCACCCCCTAGGGAGTCGACACCTGACTGGATGATTGTGTTTAAGCAATTAAGTGATAATGTCAGCAATTTACAAAAAAACTGTTGACGACATGAGAAAGCCGGCAAATCAATTAGTGCCTGTTCAGACGTCTCAGACACCCTCAGGGGCCCTAAAACGGCCGCTACCTCAGTGGGTCGACACGGATCCAGATACAGATACTGAATCTAGTGTCGACGGTGACGAGACAAACGTAATGTCCAGTAGGGCCACACGTTACATGATCACGGCAATGAAAGAGGCATTGAACCTTTCTGACACTACAAATACCTCAAAGGCGGGTATTATGTGGGGTGTGAAAAAACTGCCAATAGTTTTTCCTGAGTCTGAGGAAATAAATGAGGTGTGTGATAAAGCGTGGGTTTCCCCCGATAAAAAAAACAGCTAATTTCTAATAAGTTATTAGCACTATACCCTTTCCCGCCAGAGGTTAGGGCACGGTGGGAAACACCCCCTAGGGTAGATAAGGCGCTCACACGTTTATCTAAACAAGTAGCGTTACCGTCCCCTGATACGGCCACCCTCAAAGAACCAGCTGATAGGAGGCTGGAAAATATCCTGAAAAGTATATACACACATACTGGTGTTATACTGCGACCAGCAATCGCATCAGCCTGGATGTGCAGTGCTGGAGTCGCATGGGCGGATTCCCTGACTGAGAATTTTGATACCCTGGATAGGGACAATATTCTGTTAACTATAGAACATTTAAAGGATGCATTGCTATATATGCGTGATGCGCAGAGGGATATTTGTACCCTGGCATCAAGAGTAAGCGCAATGTCCATCTCTGCCAGAAGAGCATTATGGACCAGACAGTGGTCAGGGGACGCAGATTCCAAACGGCACATGGAAGTATTGCCGTATAAGGGGGAGGAGTTATTTGGGGCTGGTCTAACAGACCTGGTGGCCACGGCAACGGCTGGAAAATCCACCTTTTTACCCCAGGTTACTTCACATCAACAGAAAAAGACACAGTCTTTTCAAACTCAGTCCTTTCGTTCCCATAAGTACAAGCGAGCAAAAGGTCACTCTTTTCTGCCAAAGGGCAGAGGAAGAGGAAAAAGGCAGCACCATGCAGCCGCTTCCCAGGAGCAGAAGCCCTCCCCTGCTTCTGCCAAGTCTTCAACATGACGCTGGGGCTTTACAAGCAGACTCAGACACGGTGGGGGCCCGTCTCAAGTATTTCAACGCGCAGTGGGCTCACTCGCAAGTGGATCCCTGGATTCTACAGGTAGTATCACAGGGGTACAAACTGGAATTTGAGGCGTTTCCTCCTCATCGGTTCCTGAAGTCTGCTTTACCAAAGTCTCCCTCCGACAGGGAGGCAGTTCTGGAAGCCATTCACAAGCTGTACTCCCAGCAGGTGATAATCAAGGTACCCCTCTTACAACAGGGGAAGGGGTATTATTCCACACTATTTGTGGTACCGAAGCCGGACGGCTCGGTGAGACCAATATTAAATCTAAAATCTTTGAACACTTACATAAAAAGGTTCAAATTCAAGATGGAGTCACTCAGAGCGGTGATAGCGAACCTGGAAGAGGGGGACTATATGGTGTCGCTGGACATCAAGGATGCTTATCTCCACGTCCCAATATATCCTTCTCACCAAGGGTACCTCAGGTTTGTAGTACAAAACTGTCATTATCAGTTTCAGACGCTGCCGTTTGGATTGTCCACGGCGCCTCGGGTCTTTACCAAGGTAATGGCCGAAATGATGATTCTTCTACGAAGAAAAGGCATCTTAATTATCCCTTACTTGGACGATCTCCTGATAAGGGCAAGAACCAAGGAACAGTTAGAAGTCGGAGTGGCACTATCTCAGGTAGTGCTAAGTCAGCACGGATGGATTCTAAATATTCCAAAATCGCAGCTGATTCCAACGACACGTCTACTGTTCTTAGGAATGATTCTGGACACAGTCCAGAAGAAGGTGTTTCTCCCGGAGGAGAAGGCCAGGGAGTTATCCGAGCTAGTCAGGAACCTCCTAAAACCAGGACAGGTCTCAGTGCATCAGTGCACAAGGGTCCTGGGAAAAATGGTGGCTTCTTACGAAGCGATTCCATTCGGAAGATTCCATGCAAGAACTTTTCAGTGGGATCTACTGGGAAAATGGTCCGGATCGCATCTTCAGATGCATCAACGGATAACCCTGTCGCCAAGGACAAGGGTGTCTCTCCTGTGGTGGCTTCAGAGGGCTCATCTACTAGAGGGCCGCAGATTTGGCATTCAGGATTGGATCCTGGTAACCACGGATGCCAGCCTGAGAGGCTGGGGAGCAGTCACACAGGGAAGGAATTTCCAGGGCTTGTGGTCAAGCATGGAAACATCTCTTCATATAAAAGGATTCTTCGCTGGGCGGAAAATCATGTGATAGCACTGTCAGCAGTGTTCATTCCGGGAGTGGACAACTGGGAAGCAGACTTCCTCAGCAGACACGACCTTCACCCGGGAGAGTGGGGACTTCACCCAGAAGTCTTCCACCAAATTGTAAACCGTTGGGAAAGACCAAAGGTGGACATGATGGCGTCACGTCTAAACAAAAAACTGGACAGATATTGCGCCAGGTCAAGGGACCCTCAGGCAATAGCAGTGGACGCTCTGGTAACGCCGTGGGTGTACCAGTCAGTGTATGTATTCCCTCCTCTGCCCCTCATACCGAAAGTATTGAGAATCATAAGAAGGAGAGGAGTAAGAACTATACTCGTGGTTCCGGATTGGCCAAGAAGGTCTTGGTACCCGGAACTTCAAGAGATGCTCACGGACGAACCGTGGCCTCTACCTCTAAGACAGGACCTGCTACTGCAGGGGCCTTGTCTGTTCCAAGACTTACCGCGGCTGCGTTTGACGGCATGGCGGTTGAACGCCGGATCCTGAAGGACAAGGGCATTCCAGAAGAAGTCATCCCTACTCTGGTAAAAGCCAGAAAGGAAGTAACCGCAAAACATTATCACCGCATTTGGCGTAAATATGTTGCGTGGTGTGAGGCCAAGAAGGCCCCTACACAGGAATTTCAACTGGGTCGTTTCTTGCATTTCCTGCAAACAGGACTGTCTATGGGCCTAAAATTAGGGTCCATTAAGGTTCAAATTTCGGCCCTGTCGATATTCTTCCAGAAAGAACTGGCTTCAGTACCTGAAGTTCAGACATTTGTGAAAGGGGTGCTGCACATACAGCCTCCTTTTGTGCCTCCAGTGGCACCTTGGGATCTCAATGTTGTGTTGAGATTTCTAAAATCACACTGGTTTGAACCATTGTCTACGGTAGATTTAAAATATCTCACGTGGAAGGTGTCGATGCTGTTGGCCTTGGCTTCAGCTAGGCGTGTGTCAGAATTGGCGGCTTTATCATGTAAAAGCCCTTACCTAAATTTTCATTCTGACGGCGGAATTGAGGACTCGTCCTCAATTTCTACCTAAGGTGGTTTCTGCATTTCACATGAACCAACCTATTGTGGTACCTGCGGCTACTAGGGACTTAGAGGACTCTAAGTTGCTGGACGTTGTCAGGGCCTTGAAAATATATGTTTCCAGGACGGCTGGAGTCAGGAAAACTGACTCGCTGTTTATCCTGTATGCACCCAACAAGCTGGGTGCTCCTGCTTCAAAGCAGACGATTGCTCGTTGGATTTGTAGTACAATTCAGCTTGCACATTCCGTGGCAGGATTGCCACAGCCAAAATCAGTAAAAGCCCATTACACAAGGAAAGTGGGCTCATCTTGGGCGGCTGCCCGAGGGGTCTCGGCTTTACAACTTTGCCGAGCAGCTACTTGGTCAGGGGCAAACACGTTTGCTAAATTCTACAAATTTGATACCCTGGCTGAGGAGGACCTGGAGTTCTCTCATTCGGTGCTGCAGAGTCATCCGCACTCTCCCGCCCGTTTGGGAGCTTTGGTATAATCCCCATGGTCCTTACGGAGTCCCAGCATCCACTTAGGACGTTAGAGAAAATAAGATTTTACTTACCGATAAATCTATTTCTCGTAGTCCGTAGTGGATGCTGGGCGCCCATCCCTAGTGCGGATTGTCTGCAATACTTGTATATAGTTATTGTTACAAAAAATTCGGGTTATTATTGTTGAGCCATCCTTTCAGAGGCTCCTTTAAATTTATCATACTGTTAACTGGGTTCAGATCACGAGTTGTACGGTGTGATTGGTGTGGCTGGTATGAGTCTTACCCGGGATTCAATATCCTTCCTTATTATGTACGCTCGTCCGGGCACAGTATCCTAACTGGCTTGGAGGAGGGTCATAGGGGGAGGAGCCAGTGCACACCACCTGATTTCTCAAGCTTTTATTTTGTGCCCTGTCTCCTGCGGAGCCGCTATTCCCCATGGTCCTTACGGAGTCCCAGCATCCACTACGGACTACGAGAAATAGATTTATCGGTAAGTAAAATCTTATTACACACTGCCGACACACACATACTTACCTATGTTGACACGCCGACTGCCACGGTCTCCGACGATCCGAGAGTACCTGTGAAAAAAATTATACTCACCCTCCAGCGTCCAGAGGTACATCCACGTCCAGAGATACATCCACGTACTTGTTAAAAAAACAAAACGAACACCCGTGCCATGCCGGACGGAAAGGGGTCCCATGCTTTCACATCAGACCCCTTTCCCCGAATGCCGGGACACCACGTGACTCCTGTCACTGAAGTCCCTTCAGCCAATCAGGAAGCGCTACTTCCGTGGCGCTCACCTGATTGGCTGTGCGCTGTCTGAGCTGTCAGACAGCGCATCGCAAAGCCTCTCCATTACTTTCAATGGTGAGAACTTTGCCGTCTGCGGGGGTTACCCGCGGTCAGCCGCTGACCGGCGGGTGACCTCACCGCTAGCCGCTAAGTTCCCACCATTGAAAGTAATGGAGAGGCTTTGCGATGCGCTGTCTGACAGCTCATACAGCGCACAGCCAATCAGGTGAGCGTTGCGCTTCCTGATTGGCTTTAGAGACCTTTCTGTGACAGCTGTCACTCTGAGAGGTCTCTCTGCAATCGGGGATAGGGGTCCCATGTGTAAGCATGGGACCCCTTTCAGTCCGGCATGGTACGGGTGTCCGTTTTTTTTTTTTTAACAAGTACGTGGATTTATCTCTGGACCCTGGCTGAGGTGAGTATATTGATCTTTTCTTTTCAGGTATCCGTGGATTCTACTTGGAGAAGAGGACCGATGTCGGCGTGTGAACATAGGTAAATATGTGTGTCGACGTATGAAATAAAGTTTTACTGTCACTGTGTCTGTGTCCTGTTTTTATTTGGGTATTTTTTTTCCAGTAGAACTACAGGTACCAGCGGGCCCGTTTTTCTCCCGCATGCTGGTACTTGTGGTTCTCCAAGTACCAGCTTGCTGGGGAGGCTTGCTGGGACTTGTAGTTCTTCTGGAAAAAAACAATATTCTTGACATTTTACCAAGGCTATCAGCCTCCCATCCGCAGCCCTTGGATGGGGGGGACAGCCTCGGGCTTCACCCCTGGCCCTTGGGTGGCTGGGTGGGGGGGACCCCTTGATTGAAGGGGTCCCCACTCCCCCAGGGTACCCCGGCCAGGGGTGACTAGTTGGATATTTAATGCCACGGCCGCAGGGCACTGTATAAAAGTGACCCCCGGCTGTGGCATTATCTGTCCAGCTAGTGGAGCCCGATGCTGGTGTAAAAAATACGGGGGACCCCTACTCGTTTTGTCCCCCGTATTTTTTGCACCAGGCGCAGAGCCCGGTGCTGGTTTTAAAAATACGGGGGATCCCCTGTCAATTTTTTCCCCGCATTTTTAGAACCAGGACCAGCTCGAAGAGCCCGAGGCTGGTTATGCTTTGGAGGGGGGACCCCACGCCATTTTTTTCAGGGATTTCACCATTCCATCTATAAAAAAAAAAATATTATTTTTAAAAATATATAAATAATACTTGTGCCTCCCAAAAAGACAAACCAAGTACCTAATCCCTTCTAATATAAATAGATCTGATATTACCACGAAAAAAAAACACAAAAAAAACATGTTTTAATTTTTTTTTATTGGTTTCACCCTCCAAAGTGTGGCGGATTGAAAATGACGAATTTGCTGTCTAAAAGCACTGCTGTCGAATTTCCAAACTTGAATTGAATATGCTTTTGTCGAATTGCAGCACTTGTATCGTTGCAGAAAAGTCGAATTTGCAAAAAGTCGAATTTCAAAAAGTCGAATTTTGAAAGTCCGTTTTTTTTGACGAAAAGCACTGAATTGCATTGACGAATTTTTTTTTTTGGCGAAAAATACCCGAAATTCGACAATTTCGGGAATTCGACCGCAATTGCATATACCCCTATGTATGTGTGACTGGAAGATTATTTAGTCAAGGCAGGGCCTCGTGTGAACAATGATTTGCTGTTTTTTATTTATTTTTACGAAATATTTTGTGTTAAGCAGTCAGAAATGTTATCAGGCATTTGGAGTCTTTGTTTTTAGGTGATATCCAGGAATGTGGGTTTAGATTTTAAAAGCTGCTTCCATTCAAAGTAAAATTGAATGAAGGATCTGTAGCTCTACATAACCAGGGTCCCAAGATACTTGAAGCAGCTTCTGATTCCTTATGCTTCCACTTGCTAACTTTGATCAGCAGATGAAGAACTATTAGTAGTATCTAGAATCTCCTGTACTTCATTTAGGGGCTGCCGCCTCAAACAGTTCAGGGTCTTTCGCTCTAGAAACTTGTTTAGTTAAGCCAGGGGTGGCCAACCAGTCAGAGGCAAAGAGCCAGAAAAGATCTGTAGTCAAGGGGAAGAGCCAGTATAAAATGGGGGCGTGGTTTAGTTTTCACAAAGCCACACCCCATTTTGTGCGCACACCTTTCGTTATGACGTTTGTAGGAGTATGACCTTCTGTCATAACTCCGTTTTTAGTTATGTTGTACAGTGCCACATACATATAATGCCCCAGTACAGTGCCACATACATATAAATATTTAAAAAAATTGGTGCCTCCACACTGCCAGAAACATATGTCCCCACAGTGCCAGATACATATATGCCCCACAGTGCCAGATACACATTTCCCCCCAGTGCCAGATATGCCCCCAGTGCCATATATATATGTCCCCACAGTGCCAGCTATGCCCCTAGTGCCAGATATATATGTCCCCAAAGTGCCAGCTATGCCCCCAATGCAGTGTCCCCCCAGTGCCAGATATGCCCCCAGTGCCAGATATACATGTCCCCCCAGTGCCAGCTATGCCCCCGTGCCAGATATATATGCCCCCACAGTGACAGCTATGCCCCCCCAATGCCAGTGTCTCCACAGTGCCACATATGCCCCCAGTGCCAGATATACATGTCCCCCCAGTGCCAGATATACATGTCCCCCCAGTGCCAGATATACATGTCCCCCCAGTGCCAGATATACATGTCCCCCCAGTGCCAGATATACATGTCCCCCCAGTGCCAGATATACATTTCCCCCCAGTACCAGATATACTTGTCCCCACAGTGCCAGCTATGCCCCTAGTGGCAGATATATATGTCCCCAGTGCCAGCTATGCCCCCAATGCCTGTGTCCCCACAGTGCCAGCTATGCCCTTAGTGGCAGATATATATGTCCCCAGTGCCAGCTATGCCCCCAATGCCAGTGTCCCCACAGTGCCAGATATGCCCCTAGTGGCAGATATATATGTCCCCAGTGCCAGCTATGCACCCAATGCCAGTGTCCCCACAGTGCCAAATACGTCCCCCAAGTGCACGAGAACTTCAGCCTCGTCCCAAGTGCCAGATATATATGTCCCCACAGTGCCAGCAATGCCCCCAGTGCCATATATATATGTCCCCACAGTGCCAGCTATGCCCCTAGTGCCAGATATATATGTCCCCAAAGTGCCAGCTATGCCCCCAATGCAGTGTCCCCCCAGTGCCAGATATGCCCCCAGTGCCAGATATACATGTCCCCCCAGTGCCAGCTATGCCCCCGTGCCAGATATATATGCCCCCACAGTGACAGCTATGCCCCTAGTGCCAGATATGTCCCCAAAGTGCCAGCTATGCCCCCCCAATGCCAGTGTCTCCACAGTGCCACATATGCCCCCAGTGCCAGATATACATGTCCCCCCAGTGCCAGATATACATTTCCCCCCAGTACCAGATATACTTGTCCCCACAGTGCCAGCTATGCCCCTAGTGGCAGATATATATGTCCCCAGTGCCAGCTATGCCCCCAATGCCTGTGTCCCCACAGTGCCAGCTATGCCCCTAGTGGCAGATATATATGTCCCCAGTGCCAGCTATGCCCCCAATGCCAGTGTCCCCACAGTGCCAGATATGCCCCTAGTGGCAGATATATATGTCCCCAGTGCCAGCTATGCACCCAATGCCAGTGTCCCCACAGTGCCAAATACGTCCCCCAAGTGCACGAGATAACTTCAGCCTCGTCCCAAGTGCCAGATATATATGTCCCCACAGTGCCAGCAATGCCCCCAGTGCCTAGAGTCCCCACAGTGCTAGATATACGTCTCCCTAGTGCCAGCAATGCCCCCAGTGCCAGCTATACTTGACGCCGACCCCCCCCCCCCCCTCCCTTCCCCTGTGCTGCTCACCGTGTGGCTGCTGTCTGTGAGGGGAGGAGAGCGCAGCGTGCGCCTCTCCTACCCCTCACTCTCCGGCAGCTGTGTCTCTCTTCTAGGCGCCGGTCCGTGAGCCAATCAAAGCTCGCGGTCCGGCAGCCTTGGCTGCCGGTCCGCGAGCTCTGATTGGCTCACGGACCGGCGCCGGAGAGTGAGGTGCAGCAGCACGGGAGTAGGGGAGGCCAGGGCAGCGGTGGCCAGGAACCGGCTGAGCCGCATGCGGCGGATGAAAGAGTGCGTGCGGCTCGAGAGCCGTGGGTTGGCCACCCCGGAGTTAAGCATTGCATTAATGCATCTTATTTTTTATTTAAAATAAAAAAAATAAAAAAACAAACTGCCTAGCTTTGTAGTGTTAGTACTTTCATGTGTTTTTTTTTTTTTTTTAAACTGCTAATGAAAAGCACTGGGGAGTTGGACTGCACATACTAGTTTAAATATTGTACCTCTAAGGCCGTGTACACACGGTGAGATTCGGACTTATCCGATTCTCACTGTGCGACGGGGGGCCGGGTCGGCACTTAGCCAGTATCGCAAGCACATAATGAGTGTGCTTGCGATCCTGGTTCTATGCGATTTTGGCTAAGTGTCAATCCTGACTATCTCTTCTATAGAGATAGTCAGGATTGACTTGCCTGCACAGCCTATTTTTTCGGCCGATGCCGACCGCGCGGGGCCGCGGATCGGATTGCAAGGTGACTGTCACCTTGCGATCTGCACTATCTTTTCTTCCGATTCTGACTAGTCAGAATCGGAAGAAAAGATCTTACCGTGTGTACACACCTTAACATTGAGAGTATTTTTGCGTACCACTTGAGATGTACAAGGATGAAGTGTGCATTTTCGTAATGACAAACAGATGTATCCACTTAATCTAGCCTCCCTGCACATTAAACAGCCCTCCCAGCCATTTCGTGGTGTGACTTGGTAGTGTGACTTTTCCCATTAAAATGTCTTCTTTGCAAAACAATCTAAATAATACGCACAAGCAACTTTTGCTGATTAAAATGATATGCGGCATGCATATATTCTGTATGCGACTGCGGCTGTATCTGCATCTGAAATGCTACGTTAGTGTTTTTTCTTCCTAGAAAACACTGTAATGTAGCATTTCATATGCAGATATACCCACTGTCGCACTGGCTAGTACCAGAGCCCGATCTACACACAACATACGAGCCAAAGTGAGCATCTGGTCATTATACACAGGTGCAGCAGTATTTACAGCTGGAACTTGAGTGACATTTGATCAGATGTGCAGCCAAGATAGGCAGGTGAGGCATTGCCTCACCTGTCATATACTTTTTACTCCAGAGGTTTGACTGTAAAAATTATTAGAATACTATTAAGAAGATATTTTTAAAATGTATCCTTTTGTATCTTTCATATACTTTTTTTTATAATCCAGAACTCTGGAGTATGACAAGAAAGGCTCTGCCTCACCTCACGTCACTGGATTTCTACTATGTGCCTATGTGAACAAGTTTTAATCAAGTGCTCCAGTATGCTGAGCTGTGTGCACACCATTCTGGAGCATGAATTAGATGCCAATGTCATTACAGAGCATTCCACTGCCAATAATTAGCCTCTTCCGAGCACAGCATGAGCATATACAAATAGTCCTGTTTACAGCAGGGCACAGCTACCCAGTGGTTAGAGGCCATGACTGGGTTTGTCAAGACCTGATGTAAGAATTTAAATTGTTTAGCATTGCTCAAAGTGCTTCCTGTTAGTCTGTTATAAGATTTTGAAATGCGTATCAGGTGACTGAAGGCAACAGACTGCATCAAATAATTTTAATATCACTGGATGATTCATTGCGCCCTTTGGGTGCTCTTCACACCGTCGTAAGGGGCTTTGCCCCCTTAACCCTTGCACGCCATTGTGGTGTGCAATATTTGTATTATATTGAGTATTACCTCCAATCATTGTGCCACGGGTGGGGGAGGGTGTGTGTGGGGGTGCCGCGGGTGGGGCCCGGAGGTACTGCGAGTGGGGGAGGGGCGGGTAATGCTTCTCCTGGGAGCAGCGAAACTGCTGTGCTCCCTTTTGGCAGTGGCTCTCCTGGAGACTTGCACAGCAGCCATGCAGCTAGTCACTATTGTTAGTGCCGGTGTCCCAACACGCTGTATTACAGGGAAGAATATGCACTCAATAAACTCCGTTTCCAGCAGCCCTTAGTGCCAGAATGCTTTGGCGCTAAGGGCTTCTGGGAGATGTAGTTTATTTAATGTGTCTACTTTCCAGTAATGCGGCGCGTTGGGACACTGGCGCTAACAATAGTGACTGGCTGGCAGAACTGACTGACTCGCTGAATCAGTGTAAAAGGTGAGAGTGCTGTACAGTGTGACACTGCACAGTACTGTCACCTTTTACATTGATTCAGCGTCCAGACATTACCCTCAGCGATATCACCCACTCGATCCGTTACATTAGCCATCTCGGGGCTTCCAGGCCGGCAGCCCAGGTGCTGTGTTGCGGAGTCAGGGCCTCTGGGGATCTTGGCGCGGCTGTGGCGGGGAGGCACTTCTGTGACATCACACGCAGAGGCGGCTCCGGGTCTGAGTATGCGGCACAGGGAGGGCTATGAAAGCCTTCCACTGCGCCGCTTTCATACACATCTATGCCTGTAGCCGCAGCAGCTTTTGTTCCACCTGTGCCGTGGCTAGAGAGTGAGGATTATTGATGCCGGAGGGGGCTGGCCGATTGGCAGCAGGACATAGGACGCTGCAGTAAAATACTCTCTCTCCCCCCCCCCCCCCCCCCCCCCATCCCTATCTACAGTGCAGAGACTTGCTGCAGATGCAGTGGCATACCCTCCAACTGGTCTGTACCGATTTTTTTGGCTCTCCAAACTTCCATTGAAAGTATACGAAAAGGGTCCACGCTCCCTTTTCGAATTTGAAGAGATTTTTATGTGTAAATTGTTGGAGGGTATGTTGCTGCAGATGCAGTGGGCCTATTTTGTGGTGTGGACCTGGAGCTGCAGCTCCATCAGCCGCATTGTTAATCCTGCTCTGGGAACACACAGCAGCCAAAGGCTCCCATTGGATGTAACCTGTGAGGGCGGGCGTTTCTCGCCCTATCAGCTGTGGACTGGGTGTGATAGACCTACTGCTAACCCAGTGAGAGCTACTAGCCACTCCCAGCGTTTTCCACACTGAGTGACCGATCTGGGCAATTATATAGGAGATTATTCACTTTTGTGTGGGAACATTTTTGGAATATAGATTTTTGCATTGGTTTGTCTTTTTGGGGTTAATCATTAACCGACCCAAAGCACAGATAGGCACATAGAGTTATTGTGTACCCAAATTTTAACAGATGGAAAATATTGAACAGTTACAATATTGAGACAAATGATCAAAATTAACAGATTGTATAATTGTTGTGTAGAAAGGAATAAATTATAATTGCTTCACTTTTGGTCTTTGTAACATCTTTGTTTTAAAC
The DNA here is from genome assembly GCF_028390025.1 of Pseudophryne corroboree. Lineage (NCBI taxonomy): Eukaryota > Metazoa > Chordata > Amphibia > Anura > Myobatrachidae > Pseudophryne > Pseudophryne corroboree. The sequence goes on from NC_086445.1 coordinate 717,863,840, forward strand.
TTGAATTATGTGCTGTTTCAGAGTATGATTGCCTTCTGCTGTAGGGCGGTCTCCACACTGGTGTGTTTTAAAAAAAAACAAAAAAAAACATTTGCTTGGAATAATTTTAAGCTGATTCTGTAAATAGCAATGGTTTAACAATGTTACTTGCATGAGTGCATTTTTATCATACAAGTGATCTCTGCCTTCAGAACCCTTGTCTATACATTTTGCTTTTTTGACACTACACATCTTTTTAAAATATTATAAATTGTATATTATACATTGTCAGAAGCAAGTGCTTGTTTTAAAGTTTCTGATCCAGACCGGAACATTGAAATGAGCATCCCATTGTGTAAGACTAGTAATTTTTCATTAAATAGCTCATTATAAATAAACCTCTGATTGTGGCTTTTAATTAATCCTCCTGCTCACAATCTTAACTGGGCCCACAAATCCCTTGGGTGCAGCCAGGTCTGTGGGACATGTTAGGTGGGCAGAGGGCCCGTGTCACAAAAAAGTGACTCCAGGATTAGGTCCAGGTCGCTTTAAGGGTAGGCAAACAATAGCCTGAACCTCTGTTGAGTGGCTCGTCATTGGGCTCAGTCCACGCTTTAGCATCAGATAGGTAAGGGGGGGCCCCTACTTTGTGGCGTAATAGGTATAAGGAGCCATATTGTGTGGGCATAATGTGAATTGGTCGTATTGTGTGGCCATGCCCCTTCCCTGTGAGGGCATGCCTTTTTTCGCACAAAGGCCACCACCCGGCTACTTCTTGATGCCACGTGGCTGACAAGTTTCTGATATCGCATTTAATGATGTATGCATGTACCGTAATGCATGTTTAAGCTCATGTTTTACATTTTAGTGAGATGTAATAGTATTCAAATGTTCTATTCAATTTGAAAATATCTATTTTTATTTTACTTTTAGGTCATATATAATTTTGGATACGTTTTTTACATACCAGAGGAGAAACTGTTTACATGCTCAGGATAGTGGGTAAGTGTAATCTGTACAATCATATCCTAACAAGTAGAAGGCCTTGCTCAATCAAGCTAAAACAAAATTGCATTTTTATCATTTCTGTGGCAATTCAGTTAGCGGCGGTGGTCACGAGGTGCCAACATTCTGACATTTTTCTGCATCTCCCTGCACCAACATTACAGAAATGTCTTTACAAGGTGCAAAGGTACAGTAGGCAAGACAATCTGCAATATTGGGGTGCCATAATAAGCAGTTATGTGAGCAGCTGCATGTCACCGCTAACTGAATTGCTTGTTAAATCTGAATATCTGATAACACATCTTTAGTGGGGGGGTATCCAATTAGCCAGGGTTAATTACCGGGCCTTTTTGTCTTGCCTGGGGCAATTCGGTTTGTCTTGCCTGGGGCAACTCGGTTTGTCTTGCCTGGGGCAACTCGGTTTGTCTTGCCTGGGGCAATTCGGTTTGTCTTGCCTGGGGCAATTCGGTTTGTCTTGCCTGGGGCAATTCGGTTTGTCTTGCCTGGGGCAATTCGGTTTGTCTTGCCTGGGGCAATTCGGTTTGTCTTGCCTGGGGCAATTCGGTTTGTCTTGCCTGGGGCAATTCGGTTTGTCTTGCCTGGGGCAATTCGGTTTGTCTTGCCTGGGGCAATTCGGTTTGTCTTGCCTGGGGCAATTCGGTTTGTCTTGCCTGGGGCAATTCGGTTTGTCTTGCCTGGGGCAATTCGGTTAGCCTTTATAAGCCGGTGTAAGCTGCGGCTTATCGGTCAGGCAAAACAAAATCCCTATAAACAGCCCCGGTTTTCTACGTAAAACACACAGGGGGTCGATTCAATTCGGCAACTTAAGAATAGCGCCGGGAATTAGCTCTCGACGCTATTCAATTCAGCTGCTAGTTACCCGCAATTGTCGGGAATTCTCTCATCCCCGGGGGGTGAGAGAAGAAAACCGACAAAAGTGCTGCCTCGCGGCCGGCGCAAGGCTGATTATGTCGGGAATCAGCCTCGCGCCTGGGAGTTAAGTCGGAGAATGCCCGTTCTCCCGACAATTCAACCTGTTTAGTCGGCGAGAACGGGCCATCGCCGACTTAACTGGAGCTGAATTGAATAGCGTCGGCAGCTAATTCCCGGCGCTATTCTTAAGTTGCCGAATTGAATCGACCCCCAGGTTTCTATTTTTCGTGCCTGATATTTCTTTAAAGGTAAGTGGATTTCCCCTTTAGTGTTTGTCTGTTCTTCTTTTTATTTTTTTATTTTTTTTTGAATTATTACTGGAAGGAGAAGAGTTTCATATGCAAGCTTAGCAAGCCCCTTGCGGGAGCGGTAGCGCCCGCTTCTTGGGTGTTATGGATACCCATGAGTGGGAGTAGTCCTTGCTGGTCAGCATGCCGACTGTTGGGATTCTCAGCGGGCGGGATGTAGGGGGGAGGTAATGTGACCGCCGGTCAGATAACTACATCCAGTTTTATGTAGTACCTATCGGTTATTTGAGTGTACAATGCTGCAGCCAATACAATTGGAAGAGAATGCAATTGTAAAATAAAAAAAAACGCAGTGCAACTTTAAAACTGCTATATTAGTATTGTCTGCAAAGGAAAATACAGGAATTATTAAGTGCTTAAACAACATTTCGTATGTGTATTACTATATGTGATGAATTATAACATAGTAATTAATAACTAGTAACTGGCAAAGTTGCCCATGCTGCTGGTGGCTGCCAATCATAAACTATGTGGGCAGGCAGAAGTGAATTCTGTCCCTCATTATATAACTGACCCTAAGGGTGACATATAAACACAATTTTACTTAATTCAATATTTATTTCTAAATTTATCAATAAGAAACTTATAGTCTAGAGGTGCTGTGAAAATAATTCTGATACTCTAGGGCAGTGATGGCTAACCTTGACACTCCAGCTGTTGTTGAACTACACATCCCAGCATGCCCTGCATCAGTTTTAGCATGGCCAAATAGCAAAACAGTAGCAAGGCATGCTGGGATGTCTAGTTCAACAACAGCTGGAGTGTCAATGTTAGCCATCACTGCTCTAGGGGGTCTGAGACTCCAGGTAGACGCCAATTGGTCGACACGCCTTAAGTTGACATGGACAAAAGGTCGACATGAGTTTTTATGGGGGTTTTCTCTTACGTCCTAGAGGATGCTGGGGACTCCGTAAGGACCATGGGGTATAGACGGGCTCCGCAGGAGATAGGGCACCTAAAAAGAACTTTGACTATGGGTGTGCACTGGCTCCTCCCTCTATGCCCCTCCTCCAGACCTCAGTTATATCTTGTGCCCAGAGGAGAATGGGTGCACTGCAGAGAGCTCTCCAGAGTTTTCTGTTGAAGAAGAATTTTGTTAGGTTTTTTATTTTCAGGGAGTCCTGTTGGCAACAGGCTCCCTGCATCGTGGGACTGAGGAGAGAGAAGCAGAGCTGGCTTGTCAAGTTGGGCACTGCTTCTAAAGGGTTCTGGACACCATTCGCTCCAGAAGGAGTCTGAACACAGGTCTCACCTGGGGTTCGTCCCGGAGCCGCGCCGCCGTCCTCACAGATGCCGAAGAAAGAAGCCGGATGAGAAGGCCTCTTAGGCGGCAGAAGACATCAGATCTTCATGAGGTAAGGCGCGCAGCGGTAAGCTGTGCGCCATTGCTCCCAGTCTCACACACACACACAGAGCAGCACTGAAGGGTGCAGGGGGGGGCGCCCTGGGCGGCAATAAACCTCACATTTGGCCAAATGCAGATAGATTAGGCTGCAGAGGCAGTAAATCTAAGATCCCCCGCCATTTTCATTGAAAAATCACTGGGACCGAAGCCCGCTGTTGGGTGGGCGGGGCTTGATCCTCAGCACTAACCAGCGCCATTTTCTCCACAGAAGCTGCATGAGGAAAACGCTGGCTCCCTGGTCTCTCCACTGCTGAACTTCACAGGCTGGAAAAAAGAGGAGGGGGGCACATTAGCGACGCAGTGAGTGGGAATTGATATATTATATATAGAAAAGCGCTATCTGGTCATAATTTTTCCAGTGTTTTTAAGCGCTGGTGTGTGCTGGCATACTCTCTCTCTGTCCCTCCTTAGGGCCTGGTTGGGGTTTTGTCCCCTTATAGGTTAATCCCTGTGTATGTGGGGTGTCGGTACGTGTGTGTCGACATGTCTGAGGCGGAAGGCTTCTCCAAGGAGGAGGTGGAGCAAATGAGTGGTGTGTCCCCGTCTGTTGTGCCGACTCCGGATTGGATGGACATGTGGCATATGTTGAATGCAAGTGTGGCATCTTTACATAAAAGGCTTGATAAGGCTGAATTAGGGGGGACATCAGGGGGTCAATCCTCGGATTGGACCGACTTACAGGGCCCGTCGGGGTCTCAAAAGCGTCCCTTAACACAAGACACTACGACACGGATTCTGATTCCAGTGTCGACTACGACGAAGTAAAATTGCACCCTAGGGTGACTAAAACCATTCAGTGTATGATTGTGGCGATGAGGGATGTGTTGCATATTGAGGATGAACCCTCGGTCCCCGACACAAGGGTACACATGTTTAAGGAAAAGAAACAGATTATTAACTTTCCCACATCTCATGAATTAAATGATTTCTTTGGAAAAGCTTGGGAGACTCCGGAAAAGAGACCGCAGATCCCCCCAAAAATTTATATGGCATACCCCTTCCCTAAGCAGGACAGGGAGATTTGGGAATCACCCCCCACTGTGGACAAGGCCCTGACGCGCTTGTCCAAGAAAGTGGCGCTACCGTCTCCTGACACAGCGGCCCTTAAGGACCCTGCAGATCGCAGGCAAGAAACTACCTTAAAGTGTATTTATTCTCATACGGGTGCTGTGCTAAGACCGACAATAGCGTCTGCATGGGTGTGTAGCGCAATTGCAGCTTGGACAGATGAGTTGACAGATCAATTTGATAATATCGATAAGGATACTATATTCTTAACTCTAGCCCATATAAAAGACGTAGTCTTATTTATGAGGGATGCTCAAAGGGACATTGGATTGCTAGCTTCTAGGGCCAATGCCATGTCTATCTTAGCGAGAAGATCCTTATGGACCCGCCAATGGACGGGTGATGCGGATTCCAAAAAACATATGGAAGTACTACCCTATAAGGGTGATGTATTGTTTGGGGATGGGCTGACGGACCTGGTTTCCACAGCTACAGCAGGTAAATCTAATTTTTTACCATATATTCCCCAACAGCAAAAGAAAGTTACACCCTATCAGATGCAGTCCTTTCGGTCGCACAAGTCCAGAAGAGGTCGGGGATCCTTTTTCCTCGCCAGAGGTAAGGGCAGAGGCAAAAGAGCACCTGCTTCGGCAGGTGCCCAGGAACAAAAGTCCTCCCCGGCTGCTCCAAAACCCACAGCTTGACGCTGGGGCTCCCCTGAGGGAGTCCGCACCGGTGGGGGCACGTCTTCGACTTTTCAGTCAGGCCTGGGTCAGTTCGGACCTGAATCCCTGGGTGTTGGAAATAGTTTCCCAGGGTTACAAATTGGAATTCGAGGAGGTGCCCCCGCGCCGATTTTTCAAATCGACCCTACCAGCTTCCACATCGGACAGGGATATAGTGTTAGCTGCAATTCAAACGCTGTGTATACAGCAAGTGATAATCAAGGTTTCCCCTGCACCAGCAGGGAAGAGGTTACTACTCAACCCTATTTGTGGTCCCGAAACCAGACTGTTCGGTCAGACCTATTTTGAATCTGAAATCCCTAAACCTGTACATAAAAAGATTCAAATTCAAAATGGAATCTCTCAGAGCGATAATAGCCAACATGGAGGAGGGGGAGTTTATGGTGTCTCTGGACATAAAGGATGCGTACCTTCATGTCCCCATATATGCCCCCCATCAGGAATACCTGAGATTCGCTGTACAGGATTGTCATTACCAATTTCAGACGTTGCCGTTTGGACTTTCCACGGCCCGAGGATTTTCACCAAGATAATGGCGGAAATGATGGTGGTCCTGCGCAAGCATGGAGTCACAATTATCCCATACTTGGACGATCTCCTGATAAAAGCGAGATCAAGGAAGAAATTGCTGAGCAGTGTGGCGCTCTCTCTGAGAGTGCTCCAGCAACACGGTTGGATTCTAAATCTACCGAAGTCACCGTTGATTCCGACAACTCGACTACCATTCCTAGGTATGATACTGGATACGGAACAAATGAAGGTCTTCCTCCCAATAGAGAGAGCCCAGGACATCCAGAACATGGTCAGAGACCTGCTAAAACCGAAAAGGGTGTCAGTTCACCAATGCGCTCGAGTTCTGGGAAAAATGGTGGCGGCCTACGAGGCCATTCCCTTCGGAAGGTTCCATGCAAGGACTTTTCAATGGGACCTTCTGGACAAGTGGTCAGGGTCCCATCTGCACTTACATCGGAAAATAACTCTGTCCCCAGGGGCCAGAGTGTCCCTCCTGTGGTGGTTGCAAAGTGCTCACCTCCTGGAGGTTCGCAGGTTCGGAATTCAGGATTGGATCCTGGTTACCACGGACGCGAGCCTCCGAGGATGGGGAGCGGTCACGCAGGGAAAGAATTTTCAGGGTCTTTGGTCAGACCAGGAGTCCTGTCTACACATCAATGTGTTGGAACTCAGGGCCATCTACAACGGCCTTCGACAAGCGGAGAGTCTTCTTCGAAACCTACCGGTTCTGATTCAATCAGACAATGTCACAGCAGTGGCTCATGTGAACCGCCAAGGCGGGACAAGAAGAAGAGTCGCGATGGCGGAAGCCATAAGGATCCTTCGCTGGGCGGAAAATCATGTAAGCGCTCTGTCGGCTGTCTTCATTCCGGGAGTGGACAACTGGGAAGCAGACTTCCTCAGCAGACACTATCTCCATCCAGGAGAGTGGGGACTTCATCAAGAAGTCTTTGCAGACGTAACGCGTCTTTGGGGAACTCCTCAAATAGACATGATGGCGTCACGCCTCAACAAACAGCTTCGGAGGTATTGTGCCAGGTCTCGGGACCCTCAGGCAGTAGCAGTAGACGCTCTGGTAACACCGTGGGTGTTCAAATCGGTCTACGTGTTTCCTCCTCTTCCTCTCATCACAAAAGTGTTGAGCATCATAAGACGAAGAAGAGTACAGACGATACTCGTTGTCCCAGACTGGCCTCGAAGGGCCTGGTACTCGGATCTTCAAGAGATGCTCACAGGAGCATCCCTGGCCTCTAACTCTGAGGGAAAACCTGTTGCAACAGGGGCCCTGTGTATTTCAAGACTTACCGCGGTTACATTTGACGGCATGGCGGTTGAACGCCGAATCCTAGCGAAAAAGGGAATTCCGGAAGAGGTCATCCCTACTTTAATAAAGGCTAGGAAGGAGGTGACGGTAAAACATTATCACCGTATCTGGCGAAAGTATGTGTCTTGGTGTGAGACCAAGAATGCAGCTACGGAAGATTTTCATCTGGGTCGTTTTCTCCACTTCCTACAGACAGGAGTGGATATGGGCCTGAAATTAGGCTCTGTTAAGGTACAGATTTCGGCCCTCTCGATTTTCTTTCAGAAGGAATTGGCTTCTCTTCCAGAAGTCCAGACGTTTGTAAAGGGAGTGCTGCACATCCAGCCCCCTTTTGTGCCTCCAGTGGCACCATGGGACCTGAACGTAGTGTTGCAGTTCCTAAAATCACACTGGTTTGAACCGCTTAACAAGGTTGAGTTGAAATTTCTTACCTGGAAGGTGGTCATGTTGTTGGCCTTAGCATCAGTAAGGCGAGTGTCAGAATTGGCAGCTTTGTCACACAAGAGCCCCTATTTGATTTTTCATGTGGATCGAGCTGAATTGAGGACACGTCCGCAATTTTTACCTAAAGTGGTTTCTTCATTCCATATGAATCAACCTATTGTGGTGCCTGTGGCTACAAGTGACCTGGAGGATTCCAGATCCCTGATCGTAGTCAGGGCCTTAAAAATGTATGTAGCCAGGACGGCTAGACTTAGGAAAACAGAGGCTCTGTTTGTCCTGTATGCGGCCAATAAGATTGGCGCACCTGCTTCGAAGCAGACTATTGCTCGCTGGATTTGTAATACGATTCAGCAGGCTCACTCTTTGGCTGGATTGCCGGTACCAAATTCGGTTAAGGCCCATTCCACTAGGAAGGTGGGCTCTTCTTGGGCGGCTGCCTGAGGCGTCTCGGCATTACAACTGCAGAGCGGCGACTTGGTCGGGGTCAAACACTTTTGCTAAATTCTACAAGTTTGATACCCTGGCTGATGAGGACCTAGCGTTTGCTCAGTCGGTGCTGCAGAGTCATACGCACTCTCCCGCCCGATTGGATGCTTTGGTATAAACCCCATGGTCCTTACGGAGTCCCCAGCATCCTCTAGGACGTAAGAGAAAATACGATTTTAAACCTACTGGTAAATCTATTTCTCCTAGTCCGTAGAGGATGCTGGGCGCCCGTCCCAGTGCGGAAACTCTGCAAGACTTGTATATAGTTGTTGCTTACATAAGGGTTATGTTACAGTTGAAATCGGTCTTGGACCGTTACTGTTGTTGTTCATACGGTTAACTGGTTATGTATGTTCCAGGTTACATGGTATGATTGGTATGAATCTTGCCCTTGGATTGCTAAATCCTGCCTTGTATTGTCCATCTCCTCTGGGCACAGTTCTCTAACTGAGGTCTGGAGGAGGGGCATAGAGGGAGGAGCCAGTGCACACCCATAGTCAAAGTTCTTTTTAGGTGCCCTATCTCCTGCGGAGCCCGTCTGTACACGATGGTCCTTACGGAGTCCCCAGCATCCTCTACGGACTAGGAGAAATAGATTTACCGGTAGGTTTAAAATCTTATTTTTTTTTTTTGGGTGTAGTTTTCTTCGTAGTGTGACTGGGAACCCCAATTAGTGCACCGCGTCCCCTCGCATGGCTCGCTTCGCTCTCCATGCTACGGGCATGGTGCCTCGCTCCACTACCGCTGCGCTCAGCACAGGTTCCCAATCGTAGTCCATGTGAATCGTAAAGTATGAAAAAGTAGAAAAAAAAAATGTGAAAAACTCATGTCGACCTTGTCCACGTCGACCAATTGGAATCGACCTAAGGTGTCGACCTTGTCCACGTCGACCAATTGGAATCGACCTAAGGTGTCAACCTTTTTGGTGTCCACCTGGAGTTCGGATACCCTCTAGGGTGCCATGATTCAAAAAAGTTTTGGTGTAGGATATAACACTTTGTGGTAACAAACTCTGGCTTGATTCAGTTTTTTACACAAATCTGGTGTTCATGCAACTGTGCGATTGCACTGCGAACACGCCAAAGTACTTTTGCGATGTTGCTCTCAGTGCGGATTTATACGCGTGGTGATTGACAAGGAAGGGCCAGTTTGAAGGCAGTAAACGAATGTAGTAAAAAAAAAACACAGGAGTTTCACAGCCTCTGCCGGGGCGTGTTTCTGCCTCCGCTGGGTTCATGTACGTAGAGAATCATTGCGTTAGCGTCACTACTGCGGACAGTCTGCCTGACTGTAGAATTAAGTCAGGAAGCTGATGTTCCTCGTATCTGTCAATGCTGCATATGTGTACCCAGTTTCTAAGGACTTTGCAATGTGTAGGGTGGGCGTCTCTGTTCTTTTTTGGGCGGCTGCTTCTCTTGCGATGATAGCAAGTCCGTAGGCTAAGAAATTGCTGCATAGGCGTGTGTGTACAAATCTGAATAGGGCCCCCCTTTTTGTGACTTTGAGCATTAACACAGTTTTGTCAGAAGGAATATGGGACAGAAAATTGGTCACGTTTTCTCACTATAGGGGGGTACTGACGAGAGACGTGTGCTGAGCGATCTTAACACAGTCCGCTCAGCACACATCTCTCCCCCCGCTCAGCACAGCGCGATGTGCTGAGGGAGGGGGTGTGACGACAGGGGGCCGCTCACTTAACACAGCGCTGAAGTGAGCGACCCGCTAGATTCAGCCTGCATGCAGTCTGAATCTAGCACCGGCAATAGCGATGCGCGACCCTATCGCTGGGGGGCATACACACGGCAGATCCGTTCTTAAAATCTAAGCAATCTAGTCAGATTGCTTCGATTTTAAACACTGATCTCTCCGTGTGTACCCCCCTTATGAAAGAACGTACCAGGTGAAGTATCCTTGTCTTTGGACTGCATTTCACACATGGCAGGCAAATCGTAAAATGGCTACACCTTTTATTGGTGAATAACAATGGGCATAATTAGTGGTAAAATGTAGGCGGTCTGAGATTTGCATTCCATAAAGGATATCAAACATGAGCATAGGATAAGTGATCAAAAGCGGATTTGTTTTAACAGATTTTCCAAGATTTGTTAGTGTTCTAGAAGAGAGGATATTCTTCTATACTTATACAGTATTTCTCTAACGTCCTAAGTGGATGCTGGGGACTCCGTCAGGACCATGGGGAATAGCGGCTCCGCAGGAGACAGGGCACAAAAGTAAAAGCTTTAGGATCAGGTGGTGTGCACTGGCTCCTCCCCCTATGACCCTCCTCCAAGCCTCAGTTAGATTTTTGTGCCCGGCCGAGAAGGGTGCAATCTAGGTGGCTCTCCTAAAGAGCTGCTTAGAGTAAAAGTTTGTTAGGTTTTTTATTTTCAGTGAGTCCTGCTGGCAACAGGCTCACTGCTACGAGGGACTTAGGGGAGAGAAGTGAACTCACCTGCGTGCAGGATGGATTGGCTTCTTAGGCTACTGGACACCATTCGCTCCAGAGGGAGTCGAACACAGGTCTCGCCCTGGGGTTCGTCCCGGAGCCGCGCCGCCGACCCCCTTGCAGATGCCGAAAAGTGAAGAGGTCCAGAAACGGCGGCAGAAGACTCTTCAGTCTTCATAAGGTAGCGCACAGCACTGCAGCTGTGCGCCATTGTTGTCAGCACACTTCATAGCAGCGGTCACTGAGGGTGCAGGGCGCTGGGGGGGGGGCGCCCTGGGCAGCAATGATAGTACCTTATTCTGGCTAAAAATACATCACATATAGCCCCTGGGGGCTATATGGATGTATATAACCCCTGCCAGGTCTCAGAAAAACGGGAGAAGAAGCCCGCCGAAAAGGGGGCGGGGCCTATTCTCATCAGCACACAGCGCCATTTTCCCTTACAGAAATGCTGGTGGGAAGGCTCCCAGGCTCTCCCCTGCACTGCACTACAGAAACAGGGTTAAAACAGAGAGGGGGGGCACTTATTTGGCGATATGTATATATATATTAAAATGCTATAAGGGAAAAACACTTATATAAAGGTTGTCCCTGTATAATTATAGCGTTTTTGGTGTGTGCTGGCAAACTCTCCCTCTGTCTCCCCAAAGGGCTAGTGGGGTTTTGTCCTCTATCAGAGCATTCCCTGTGTGTGTGCTGTGTGTCGGTATGTGTGTGTCGACATGTATGAGGACGATGTTGGTGAGGAGGCGGAGCAATTGCCTGAAATGGTGATGTCACTCTCTAGGGAGTCGACACCGGAATGGATGGCTTATTTAAGGAATTACGTGATAATGTCAACACGCTGCAAGGTCGGTTGACGACATGAGACGGCCGGCAAACAAATTAGTACCTGTCCAGGCGTCTCAAACACCGTCAGGGGCTGTAAAACGCTCATTTACCTCAGTCGGTCGACACAGACACGGACACTGACTCCAGTGTCGACGGTGAAGAAACAAACGTATTTTCCTTTAGGGCCACACGTTACATGTTAAGGGCAATGAAGGAGGTGTTACATATTTCTGATACTACAAGTACCACAAGAAGGGTATTATGTGGGGTGTGAAAAAACTACCTGTAGTTTTTCCTGAATCAGATAAATTAAATGAAGTGTGTGATGATGCGTGGGTTTCCCCCGATAGAAAATTATTGGCGGTATACCCTTTCCCGCCAGAAGTTAGGGCGCGTTGGGAAACACCCTTTAGGGTGGATAAGGCGCTCACACGCTTATCAAAACAAGTGGCGGTACCGTCTCCAGATAGGGCCGCCCTCAAGGAGCCAGCTGAGAGGCTGGAAAATACCCTAAAAAGGTATATACACACATACTGGTGTTATACTGCGACCAGCGATCGCCTCAGCCTGGATGTGCAGCGCTGGGGTGGCTTGGTCGGATTCCCTGACTGAAAATATTGATACCCTTGACAGGGACAGTATTTTATTGACTATAGAGCATTTAAAGGATGCATTTCTATATATGCGAGATGCACAGAGGGATATTTGCACTCTGGCATCAAGAGTAAGTGCGATGTCCATATCTGCCAGAAGATGTTTATGGACACGACAGTGGTCAGGTGATGCAGATTCCAAACGGCACATGGAAGTATTGCCGTATAAAGGGGAGGAGTTATTTGGGGTCGGTCCATCGGACCTGGTGGCCTCGGCAACAGCTTGAAAATCCACCTTTTTTACCCCAAATCACATCTCAGCAGAAAAAGACACCGTCTTTTCAGCCTCAGTCCTTTCGTCCCCATAAGGGCAAGCGGGCAAAAGACCAGTCATATCTGCCCAGGGATAGAGGAAAGGGAAGAAGACTGCAGCAGGCAGCCCATTCCCAGGAACAGAAGCCCTCCACAGCTTCTGCCAAGTCCTCAGCATGACGCTGGGGCCGTACAAGCGGACTCAAGTGCGGTGGGGGGTCGTCTCAAGAGTTTCAGCGCGTAGTGGGCTCACTCGCAAGTGGACCCCTGGATCCTACAAGTAGTATCCCAGGGGTACAGACTGGAAATTCGAGACGTCTCCCCCTCGCAGGCTCCTGATGTCTGCTTTACCAACGTCTTCCTCCGACAGGGAGGCAGTATTGGAAACAATTCACAAGCTGTATTCCCAGCAGGTGATAATCAAAGTACCCCTCCTACAACAAGGAAAGGGGTATTATTCCACACTATATTGTGGTACTGAAGCCAGACGGCTCGGTGAGACCTATTCTAAATGGGAAATCTTTGAACACTTACATACAAAGGTTCAAATCAAGATGGAGTCACTCAGAGCAGTGATAGCGAACCAGGAAGAAGGGGACTATATGGTGTCCCTGGACATCAAGGATGCTTACCTCCATGTCCCAAATTGCCCTTCTCACCAAGGGTACCTCAGGTTCGTGGTACGGAACTGTCACTATCAGTTTCAGACGCTGCCGTTTGGATTGTCCATGGCACCCCGGGTCTTTACCAAAGTAATGGCCAAAATGATGATTCTTCTTCAAAGAAAAGGCGTCTTAATTATCCCTTACTTGGACGATCTCCTGATAAGGGCAAGGTCCAGAGAACAGTTGGAAGTCGGAGTAGCACTATCTCAAGTAGTTCTACGACAGCACGGGTGGATTCTAAATATCCAAAATCACAGCCGTTTCCGACGACACGTCTGCTGTTCCTAGGGATGGTTCTGGACACAGTCCAGGAAAAGGTGTTTCTCCCGGAGGAGAAAGCCAGGGAGTTATCCGAGCTAGTCAGGAACCTCCTAAAACCAGGAAAAGTGTCAGTGCATCATTGCACAAGAGTCCTGGGAAAAATGGTGGCTTATTACGAAGCGATTCCATTCGGCAGATTCCACGCAAGAACTTTTCAGTGGGATCTGCTGGACAAATGGTCCGGATCGCATTTTCAGATGCATCAGCGGATAACCCTATCTCCACGGACAAGGGTGTCTCTCCTGTGGTGGTTACAGAGTGCTCATCTTCTAGAGGGCCGCAGATTCGGCATTCAGGATTGGATGCTGGTGACCACGGAGGCCAGCCTGAGAGGCTGGGGAGCAGTCACACAGGGAAAAAATTTCCAGGGAGTGTGATCAAGTCTGGAGATTTTTCTCCACATAAATATACTGGAGCTAAGGGCAATTTACAATGCTCTAAGCTTAGCAAGACCTCTGCTTCAAGGTCAGCCGGTATTGATCCAGTGGGACAACATCACGGCAGTCGCCCACGTAAACAGACAGGGCGGCACAAGAAGCAGGAGGGCAATGGCAGAAACTGCAAGGATTTTTTGCTGGGCGGAAAATCATGTGATAGCACTGTCAGCAGTGTTCATTCCGGGAGTGGACAACTGGGAAGCAGACTTCCTCAGCAGGCACAACCTCCACCCGGGAGAGTGGGGACTTCATCGGGAAGTCTTCCACATGATTGTGAACCGTTGGAAAAGACCAAAGGTGGACATGATGGCGTCCCGCCTGAACAAAAAACTGGACAAGTATTGCGCCAGGTCAAAAGACCCTCAGGCAATAGCTGTGGACGTTTCTGGTAACACCGTGGGTGTACCAGTCGGTGTATGTCTTCCCTCCTCTGCTTCTCATACCCAAGGTATTGAGAATTATAAGACGTAGAGGAGTAAGAACTATACTCGTGGCTCCGGATTGGCCAAGAAGGACTTGGTACCCGGAACTTCAAGAGATGCTCACAGAGGACTCATGGCCTCTGCCGCTAAGAAGGGACTTGCTTCAGCAAGTACCATGTCTGTTCCAAGACTTACCGCGGCTGCGTTTGACGGCATGGCGGTTGAACGCCGGATCCTAAGGGAAAAAGGCATTCCGGAAGAGGTCATTCCTGCCCTGGTCAAAGCCAAGAAGGAGGTGACCGCACAACATTATCACCACATGTGGCGAAAATATGTTGCGTGATGTGAGGCCAGGAAGGCCCCATGAAGAAATTTCAACTCGGTCGTTTCCTGCATTTCCTGCAAACAGGAGTGTCTATGGGCCTCAAATTGGGGTCCATTAAGGTTCAAATTTCGTCCCTGTCGATTTTCTTCCAGAAAGAATTGGCTTCAGTTCCTGAAGTCCAGAAGTTTGTCAAGGGAGTACTGCATATACAACCCCCTTTTGTGCCTCCAGTGGCACTGTGGGATCTCAACGTAGTTCTGGGATTCCTAAAATCACATTGGTTTAAACCGCTCAAATCTGTGGATTTGAAATATCTCACAGGGAAAGTGACCATGCTGTTGGCCCTGGCCTCGGCCAGGCGAGTGTCAGAATTGGCGGCGTTTGTCTCAAAAAAGCCCATATCTGATTGTCCATTCGGACAGGGCAGAGCTGCGGACTCATCCCCAGTTTCTCCCTAAGGTGGTGTCAGTGTTTCACCTGAACCAGCTTATTGTGGTACCTGCGGCTACTAGGGACTTGGAGGACTCCAAGTTGCTAGATGTTGTCAGGGCCCTGAAAATATAGTTTCCAGGACGGCTGGAGTCAGGAAAACTGACTTGCTGTTATCCTGTATGCACCCAACAAACTGGGTGCTCTTGCTTCGAAGCAGACGATTGCTAGTTGGATGTGTAGTACAATTCAGCTTGCACATTCTGTGGCAGGCCTGCCACAGCCAAAATATGTAAATGCCCATTCCACAAGGAAGGTGGGCTCATCTTGGGCGGCTGCCCGAGGGGTCTCGGCTTTACAACTTTGCCGAGCTGCTACTTGGTCAGGGGCACACCCTGACTGAGGAGGACCTGGAGTTCTCTCATTCGGTGTTGCAGAGTCATCCGCACTCTCCCGCCCGTTTGGGAGCTTTGGTATAATCCCCATGGTCCTGACGGAGTCCCCAGCATCCACTTAGGACGTTAGAGAAAATAAGAATTTACTTACCGATAATTCTATTTCTCGTAGTCCGTAGTGGATGCTGGGCGCCCATCCCAAGTGCGGATTGTCTGCAATATTTGTACATAGTTATTGTTACAAAAATCGGGTTATTATTGTTGTGAGCCATCTTTTCAGAGGCTCCGCTGTTATCATGCTGTTAACTGGGTTCAGATCACAGGTTGTACAGTGTGATTGGTGTGGCTGGTATGAGTCTTACCCGGGATTCAAAATCCTTCCTTATTGTGTACGCTCGTCCGGGCACAGTATCCTAACTGAGGCTTGGAGGAGGGTCATAGGGGGAGGAGCCAGTGCACACCACCTGATCCTAAAGCTTTTACTTTTGTGCCCTGTCTCCTGCGGAGCCGCTATTCCCCATGGTCCTGACGGAGTCCCCAGCATCCACTACGGACTACGAGAAATAGAATTATCGGTAAGTAAATTCTTATTTTCTATAGGGAAGTGAAAGGAAATTGTTATATTATGTTTGATGCAATTAATTGTCCAACAAAACAGTAGCAGTTTGTTTAGCACTTCTGTAATGTGTAAGAAAAATGCACTGTAGGAGGACCAAGGCATTAGACATGTTCTAAATTTTTAACAGTAACAAATTGTTCTGATGTGGCAATCAGTTCACCAGCTATTTGCTGTACTGTAGTGTTTGGATTATTAAACGATGACTCAACTTTATTGGAGTTGTCAATTGGATATACTTGTAAATCTGAGAAAACAAGTATAGTGGCTCTGTAATTAATGGAAATAGAGCTTCTCTGTAGTTGTAAATAAACTCCAGAGATTTAGGGCTCATTTTACTAAGACACACATATTTTTTGCTGCTGAATTTTGAAAGGCCCTTTTGCATTTAATATTTCCCTTTTAAGTACCACAGCCGGAACTGGCTATGTCTACTCTGAACTGCTGCAGGTTACTAAATCTACCCCTAAATCCTTAAACATGAATATATAAATATTATGCTTTTTTATCTAAAGTATCTCTAAAACTCTAAAGATTGGTTGTTAAAATATATATACAGCAGTCCATAAATCTTTAAACCGGGTAGTGGTACACACAGGACGGATGTCGCACTAAAATGACGTTTTAGTGCGACACATCGCTAAGTGTGTACCCAGGATTGTGCGCTCCCGCAGTTGCATGCTGCAGACGCTTGGTTTGATGTGCTGCACATCAAACCAAGCATCCTTGTAAGCAACTTGGTGCCTATCGTACAGGGTGTACGCCCGTCTGGACAAACAAGTGATATGTTGGACCAACTCCCTAGAAAGGAGTGACATGAAGGTGGTTCTAGTGTGTACTGGAGCAGTGATAAATCTTTAGCGACCTAACCATACAACATATCATTAGGTCATTAGCAATATTGCAGTGTACACGCTCAATTTGGTCTGTTCTGGGCTCTAGGGAAATTGCCTGCAATTTATGTACATATGGAAGTTGTTCCAGTGTGCACCCATAGATGATCTGTCCAACCAACAAATTTGCTGGTTGGAATGAAAAGCTGATAATACGAGGAGTGTGCAAGATGTTTCTGGATGCACAAAAAGTATTATTTTCACAAAGTGACATTACATTTTAGTAAGTATTTGCCACCAAGTATTCCCCAGAGGAGTCTATGCAAAGTTGCATGCACTCAAACCACTTGGTGCAGCAGCTGGATCAGTCTGAAGCATTAATGGGCATTTTGACAAATTGGTTGAATCAAATGGATTTAACCAATTTGTTTGAATAGCCATGTTTGTCCATTTCCAGTGTTTGGGCGCAAATGATTGATTGTTTGCTTCCATAGAAAACCAGATTTCTCATACGTCCTAGAGGATGCTGGGGATGCTTCAAGAACCATGGGGTATAGACGGGATCCGCAGGAGACATGGGCACTTTAATACTTTAAAAGGGTGTGAACTGGCTCCTCCCTCTATGCCTCTCCTCCAGACTCCAGTTAGATTCTGTGCCCAGGGAAACTGGTCACACACAGGGGAGCTCTACTGAGTTTCTCTGAAAAAAGACTTATGTTAGGTTTTTTATGTTCAGGGAGCTCTGCTGGCAACAGGCTCCCTGCTTCGTGGGACTGAGAGGAGAGAAGCAGACCTACTTCTGTGAGTTCAAAGGCTCTGCTTCAAAGGCTACTGGACACCATTAGCTCCAGAGGGTCCGATCACTTGGTACGCCTAGCTGCTCGTTCCCGGAGCCGCGCCGTCACCCCCCTTGCAGAGCCAGAAAAAAGAAGCCGGGTGAGTAAAAGAAGAATCGAAGACTTCAGTGACGGCAGAAGACTTCAGGTCTTGAGGTACCGCGCAGCGGTTGCGCTGCACGCCATGCTCCCACACACACACAGCGGCACCAACAGGGTGCAGTGCGCAGGGAGGGCGCTCTGGGCAGCATGTAGACCTGAAATAAACTGGTAAAAGTTATATGAAAAGTGCCTGGGCACTTAATATAGACCCCCGCCAGTATAAATATGCTAAAATGAGCGGGACTGAAGCGCGCCGGTGAGGGGGCGTGGCTTAGCCCTAACAGCTCTAACTGGCGCCATATTCTCTACACAGAAGCTGCAGAGTTGCTGGCCCTGACCTCCACACTGCTGTACAAGTAACAGGGTGCAAAACGGGGGGAGGGGGGCACAGTACATTTGGTGCTATTATCTTTATTATAAAAGCGCTAACAGGTCTGAGGCATGATATATAAAGTTTCAGTACCAGGATAGGCGCTGGGTTGTGAGCTGGCAAACTCCCTATGTGTATTTCTAACAGGCTTTGCTGTGGGTCTGTCCCCTATAGCCCCAGTGTGATTGTAGGTGTCTGTATGTGTGTGTCGACATGTCTGAGGCTGAGTGCTCTTCCCAGGAGGAGGCTGGAGTGGGGACAGAAAAGACTGTGAGTGACCGTGTCGACACCGCCGACGGCTGATTGGGTAAATATGTTGAGTATTTTGAATGCAAATGTGGCTCGGTTGACTAAGAGATTAGATAAATCTAAGTCTAAGAACCAGACATGGAGAATATCCATGGAGGATGCATTGTCACAAGCTGAGACCCCTTCGGAGTCACAGAAACGTGCATTTACTCAGATAGCAGATACAGATACCGACATGGATTCTGATTCCAGTGTCGACTATAGTGATGCCAGATTAAATTTTAAACTGGCTAAGAGCATTCAGTACATGATTGTGGCGATAAAAGAAGTATTGCATATCACAGAGGACCCTGCTGTTCCTGATACAAGGGTCTGTATGTTTAAAGGAAAGAAACCTGAGGTAACGTTTCCTCCCTCTCATGAACTGAACGCTCTTTTTGAAAAGGCTTGGGAGAATCCTGACAAGAAGGTACAGGTTCCCAAAAGAATTCCGGTGGCATATCCGTTTCACTCTGGGGACAGGGAAAAGTGGGAGTCAACCCCAACGGTGGACAAAGCTCTATCGCGTCTGTCCAAAAAGGTGACGCTTCCGTCTCCTGACACGGCAGCCCTAAAGGATCCTGCGGATCATAAGCAGGAAAATACACTAAAATCCATTTATGTCACTACGGGTTCGCTACTCAGACCTGCCGTTGCTTCGGCATGGGTGAGTAGCGCTATTGAAAAGTGGGCAGATAACTTGTCATCTGAGATAGATACCTTAGACAGGGATAGCGTGATTTTGACTCTGGGTCATATCAGGGATGCTGCAGCATATTTAAAAGAAGCTGCAAGGGATATTGGCCTTTTGGGATCTAGGGCCAATGCCATGGCAGTCTCGGCTAGGAGGGCATTGTGGATTCATCAATGGAATGCTGATGCTGACTCTAAGAAGACTATGGAGTCTCTACCGTTTAACGGTAGGGTCTTGTTTGGTGACGGCCTCACTGACCTGGTGTCTACGGCTACCGCGGGTAAGTCATCATTTTTACCTTATGTTCCTGCACAACAAAAGAAAACGCCCCACTATCAGATGCAGTCCATTCGGCCCAATAAATACAAAAAAGGACGTGGGTCCTCCTTCCTTGCTGCGAGAGGAAGAGGAAAGGGAAAAAGGTCACAGGGTGTGGCAAGTTCCAAGAGCAGAAGTCCTCTCTGGCTTCTACCAAATCCACCGCATGACGCTGGGGCCCCTCTGCGGGAGTCCGCACCAGTGGGGACACGTCTCAAACTCTTCAGTCAGGTCTGGGTGCGCTCGGACCTGGATCCTTGGATAGTAGAAATAGTAAATCAAGGGTACAAATTAGAGTTTCAAGACGTGCCCCCTCACAGATTTTTCAAATCGGCCTTGCCAGTTTCTCTTCTAGAAAGGGAGGTAGTATGCGCTGCAATACTAAAGCTGTGTCAAAATCAAGTCATTGTCACAGTACCCCCGTCACAACAGGGGGAGGGTTTTTATTCGAGTCTGTTCGTGTTCCCGAAGCCGGATGGCTCGGTCATACTGATTTTGAACCTAAAATCCTTCAATTTCTTTCTAAAGAAATTCAAATTCAAGATGGAATCTCTCCGAGCAGTGATCTCCAGTCTGGAGGAGGGGGATTCTATGGTGTCGGTCGACATAAAGGATGCCTACTTACACATTCCTCTATATCCTCCACATCAGGCATACCTGAGATTTGCTGTGCAGGATTGTCATTGCCAATTTCAGACGTTGCCGTTTGGTCTGTCCACGGCTCTGAGGATTTTCACCAAGGTTATGGCGGAAATGATGGTTCACCTGTGCAAGCAGGGAATCACAATTATCCCGTACTTTGACGATCTCATAAAGGCGAGATCCGAGGCCTTTCCGTATGGCAGGGTCCATGCCAGGGTGTTTCAGTGGGACCTGTTGGACAAGTGGTCCGGGTCTCACCTGGACATGCACCGGAAAATAATCCTATCTTCCAGGACCAGGATCCTGTGGTGGCTGCACAGTTCTCACCTTCTGGAGGGATGCAGGTTCGGGATTCAAGATTGGATCCTGGTGACCACAGATGCAAGTCTCCGAGGCTGGGGAGCAGTCACACAGAGAAACTTTCAGGGAAAATGGTCAAGCCAGGAAGCTTGTCTGCACATAAACATTCTGGATTTAAGGGCCATTTACAACGGCATTCTGCAAGCGGAACATCATCTTCGCGGTCTGCTCGTCTTGATTCAGTCAGACAACATAACCGCAGTGGCGTACATAAACCGCCAGGGCGGAACAAAGAGCAGAGCGGCGATGGTCGAGGCCACGAAAGTTCTAAGCTGGGCGGAGAGACATGCAAGCGCTCTGTCAGCAGTCTTCATTCCAGGAGTGGACTACTGGGAAGCAGACTTCCTCAGCAGACAAAATCTCCATCCAGGAGAGTGGGGTCTTCATCAAGAGGTCTTTGCAGAAGTGACAAGTCGTTGGGGAATTCCTCAAATAGACATGATGGCGTCTCGCCTCAACAAGAAACTTCAGAGATATTGTTCCAGGTCGAGGGACCCACAAGCAATAGCGGTGGACGCCATAGTGACACCGTGGGTGTTTCCGTCGGTCTATGTGTTCCCTCCACTTCCACTCATTCCAAAGGTGATAAAGATAAGAAGAACAAGGGTTCAGGCGATACTCATTGTTCCGGATTGGCCAAAAAGGGCCTGGTATCCAGATCTTCAGGAGTTGCTCATAGAAGATCCGTGGCCTCTTCCTCTACGAGAGGACCTGTTACTACAAGTACCGTGCGTATATCAAGACTTACTGCGGGTGCGTTTGACGGCATGGCGGTTGAACGCCAAATCCTAGCCTGAAATGGTATTCCCAGTGAAGTCATTCCCACACTTCAGGCTAGAAAAGAAGTAACGGCAAAGCATTACCACTGTATTTGGAGGAAATGTGCGTCTTGGTGTGAATCCAAGAAGGCTCCTACAGAGCATTTTCAGCTGAAGCGTTTGCTCCATTTTTTGCAAGCAGGTGTGGATGCGGACCTAAAGTTAGGCTCCATTAAAGTACAAATTTCGGCCTTATCAATCTTCTTTCAGAAAGAATTGGCCTCCCTTCCAGAAGTTCAGACCTTCGTGAAAGGCGTGCTGCACATCCAACCTCCATTTGTGCCCCCTGTGGCACCGTGGGATCTTAATGTGGTATTGCAGTTCCTGCAATCTCATTGGTTTGAACCTTTGCGTAAGGTGGAGTTAAAATTCTTTACTTGGAAAGTAGTCATGTTGTTGGCCTTAGCATCCGCAAGGCGGGTATCTGAATTGGCGGCTTTGTCTCACAAAAGCCTCTATTTAATCTTCCATGCTGATATAGCGGAGTTGAGAAGTAGTCAGCAATTTCTGCCAAAAGTGGTTTCATCATTTCACGTAAACCAGCCTATTGTGGTGCCAGTGGCTACTAAAGCCTTGGCGGAATCGAAGTCTCTCGATGTGGTTAGAGCTTTGAAAATCTATGTCGCCAGAACGGCGCAGATTAGGAAAACAGAGGCTCTGTTTGTCCTATGGGCTCCCAATAAGATTGGGGCTCCTGCTTCCAAGCAGACTATTGCGCGCTTGATCTGTAATACGATTCAGCAGGCACATTCTACAGCCGGATTGCCGTTACCGAAATCGGTGAAAGCCCATTCTACCAGAAAGGTGGGCTCTTCCTGGGCGGCTGCCCGGGGGGGGTCTCGGCATTACAGCTTTGCCGAGGTGCTACTTGGTCGGGTTCAAACACCTTTGCGAAGTTTTACAAGTTTGATACCCTGCTGAGGAAGACCTCTTGCTTGGTCAATCGGTGCTGCAGTCATCCGCACTCTCCCGCCCGTTCTAGAGCTTTGGTATAAACCTTATGGTTCTTGAAGCATCCCCAGCATCCTCTAGGACGTATGAGAAAATAGGATTTTAATACCTACCGGTAAATCCTTTTCTCTTAGTCCGTAGCGGATGCTGGTCGCCCGTCCAAGTGCGTACTGTATCTGCAGTTTGGTTGTGGTTACACTTGTGTTGAGTTAAGTTCAGTCAGTCTGTGGCTGATGTTGGTCATGCCGTTGCATGCATTGTTGTTGAATGCCATGTTGTACGGCGTGTTTGAGGTGTGAGCTGGTATGTATCTCACTTTAGTTTTAAAAATTAAATAAATCCTTTTCCTCGAAATGTCTGTCTCCCTGGGCACAGTTCCTATAACTGGAGTCTGGAGGAGGGGCATAGAGGGAGGAGCCAGTTCACACCCCTTTTAAAGTCTTAAAGTGCCCATGTCTCCTGCGAATCCCGTATATACCCCATGGTTCTTGATGCATCCCCAGCTTCCTCTACGAACTAAGAGAAACAGGAAAACTCTCATAACTTGACAACTTCATAAGCATACATGTAAAGCTGTCCATACACCTTAAGATGCATCCTACCAACCAAACCGCTGGATGGAATGAAAAATAGGATTTTAATACCTACCGGTAAATCCTTTTCACTCTGTATTTACAGTGCTATGCAGTTGTGTGCGGCTGACTGCAAGGTGGATAACAGTCTGGGAAAGCTGCATTGTTCATATTATTTCTTCTTTAATCACTACTTTACCTCAAATACTTTTAAAGTCTGATAAGCTGCTGACTATATTTCTCCATATACAAGGATAGGCACGGACTACGATGGTTGGTTGGGAGCTTCCTGTTTTTTTTGCGTTTTTTTTTATTTTTATTTTTTATTTGGAGTACTTATGCCTACAATACACTAAATGGCATGTTACAGTATTTTTTGTTAGGATAAAAACAGGATTTATTTGTAATTTTAAACCCAATGGATAGTATCGGGCTATCCTATTACAGCCTATTTTTTTTTCTTTTCCAGCTGAAAAACTCCCGTTTGTGGGAGATAACACATGAGATCCGGGATAAGTTCCCGGATCCATGAGTTATACCGACTCTGATGGGCTGCTTATTGGGTATTACCTCTGCTAATAGTACATGCCCCTTTAAAGGAGAAGACTGTTGGTTAATCTGTCCAGGTACTGCTTTACGTACACCAGTGCTGGTTGTGGACATTCCTGCTGTTATGCTTACTGGAGGGAATAGGTTTGGTGTTACTGTGCTCTTTTTTTTTTTTTAATGTTTTGTTTAACTTGCGTACCATTGAACAAAGGATTCCGTCGATTCCTCATCTGACCAACCCAAGAAACTTCATTTAAAATGCTTAGTAAGATGCTCGCTAGCCTTCAATAGACTTTTGTAGACCTGTCCAGAAATTAAGGAATCCTAGGAGCCAGGATGAAAAGTGTAGGAGCCAGACCACTGCTCCTCACCCCCCAAAAAAACGAACTCCTCTACATCCCACCACCGCAGCCACATTACTGAGCAGCTCCAGCCCCAGGCAAACCAACCCTCATGGCCACACAACCAAGGGGATACCCCCTGGCATGCCATCTACAGCGCATCTACACTGCAGTGCAGCTACCACCCAGGCAAACAACAAACCCACCTCCACGGCCACATTGATGAGCAGCTAATCCCCACAGGCAACCACTCCCTCGGCCATACAAATAAGGGGGTACCTCCAGGCAAACAACCACTCTGCAGCCTCCCCCGGGCAAACAATCCCTAAACTGTTGGGGCTGAAGAGGATCTGCTTCCTCCCTCCAAAATCTGGTAGCCAGTATTATACCTGTCTGATTTACTATATTAAATTCTATGGCTTTGGTAATATATTGACATTATGAAGCAAAGTTATTTCCTGACTAGCTGAACAGAATTCAGCTTGCTAGGCTGATAGTATAAAGGAGGAAGGATAAACATGGGAGTAAGATGTTTATGGTTGACTGTGTCATTCTCCTTATTTGTCAGGGAAAAACTGGAGAGTGAAGTATCTCTGAAGTTAGAGGGAGCTCAGACAGATTGCCATAAAAAGGCATAGTTCTGCTAAGCAGCCCACATGGAGGAATTACTTGGAACAGCAGTGCGTTGTAACTTGGCAAAGAAGCTTTAGTCCTCCTGAGAATTACTTGAAAGCCATATAATTATTTTTATTACATTAATTCATTTTAGAATGTTTGTTTTAGTTTGATTTGTGATTCCAATTCAGTTTGACAATTGGAGCAATTATATTAAGATATAAAAATATAAAACAAAAACTGCCATGTTTTCCAATCTAATTTGCGTGGATTATACTTGTTTTATTTGTAAAGGATTCTTATAATAATTATATTTAGCTGTGTAATACTACAGGATATAAATCTGAGATTTCACATATCGTCATGTCATCTGTCTTAATGATTTTGTAGCACAGACTGCTAGGAGCAGCGTTTTGACACAAAGCCCCTTAAACTGATAGCTTCAATTAACTGTGAACAGTTCACCTGGGATGTGACTTGCCGTTGTGACCATGTGTAAATCCCCGCAATGACACCTGATCTTACCCCACACGTGGCCCCTTTTAGTGCAGTACTCGCACATGAAATCTGTGTATCCAGTGGTACATTGAACGCTGCATACTTTACTCATGGGTGCGAATTGCTCACACCTAATTGGATTGTCGCCTCTTAATGTGGCACTCAATTACTCCCAATGTGCCAACAGACATTACTAAACTGTATGGCCACACATGTTAGTGTCTGTTACGAAGGACATCCGACTGGTGTTGAAACTATAGGTCCAGGATTCATCGTCACTGATTATCTCCCAGACAGAGTTTGAGTGACCGCCATCAAACCTGGACAGCATGTTGCAGCACCACCAAGTCACCCGAGCTTCCTACTGCTCTTGAGACAGCTGATGGTGTAACAGCATGTAGAAACCTTGATCAGGCCAAGGTTTTAGTGTAGTACCAAACAGATGGATCCAGAAGAGATGCCTGTCTCCTTCTCTAACTGAGCCATGGTCACCCTGGCGTCCTCCTTTACTATGGTCCGCACAGCAGCAAAGTTGTCCTCTGTGATGGAGACAGATTGACTGCAAAGCTTCTCATCCTCCAGGGACTGTGTCCTGCGCAAAGAGGTCTTATAGTCACTATTTGCTGCTAAACCCAGTCTGTTTGGATGCTTAAAAAATAATTTCCATCCAATCAGTGCAGCAATTGAATTGCTCTGATGGGAGTCCAAAAAGACATTTGAATAGGCCCTAAATATGTAATCGGCACGGATGTCGGTCATTGGGTCGACATGCGGGTTGGGTCGACATGGTCATTAGGTAGACGTGAGTTTTTCACAATTTATTTAATTTTTTTACCTTTTTCATACTTAACAATCCACGTGGACTACAATTGGGAACAATAACCTGTGCCAAGTGCAGCTGTAGCAGAGCGAGGCACCGTGCCCGAAGCATGGCGAGCGATCACGGTGCACTAATTCGGGTTCCCCCGTCACTTTTAGAAGAAAACGACGCCAAAAATGTAAAAAAAAAAAAAAAAAAAAAACTCATGTCGACCTAATGACCATGTCGAACTAGTGATCATGTCGACCCAACTCATGTCGGCCTAATGAACCACACCCAATCAGCACACTGGTGGTTCCTTTCTGTTTTTATCATTTACATTTAAGTGGGCATTTTTCCACTACTTTTGTCCTCATTTTAAAGAGAGCTCATGATACAAAGCGCAACCTCCTCAAACCTTGAAATTAATTTGGTGGTGGACTTAGGATGCTGTGGCATTCTATGTGTAAATTCTTTTGGTGGTTTTGTGCATAAGATCGCTATATTGAAGTAATTATAAAAGACTCGAATTTCGCTTTCATTTTTTTGCCTCTTAACAAACCTTCTCTTTTTGCAGTTTGCAGCAGTATTTGACAAACCAAAAACATGCGCGAGTACAAGCTCGTGGTCCTGGGTTCTGGAGGAGTTGGGAAATCTGCTCTGGTAAGTAAAACATCAACATTTTAAGACTTGTTAGATCTAGGTTAGTTTTAATAGATTGCTTGTCCACTTGTGTATAAGGGGGTATAGTTTTCCACACCAGCACCCTAGGGCAAGCGTAAGGATCGACTTTGACAAGGACTAAATTGTGATGGCTAGACGACTGGGTCAGAACATCTCCAAAACAGCTGGTATTGTGTGGTGTTCCTGGTATGTTGTCATTGGAACTTGCCAAAAGTGGACCATGGAAGGACAACCAGTGAAGAGACGTCAGGTTCATGGGCTCCCAAAGCTAATTGATGAGCAGAGGTAGTGAAGGCTAGCCCACCTGGTCCGATCCCACAGAAGAGCGACTGTAGCACAAATTCATGAAAAAATTATATCTGGCTATTATAGAAAGGTATTCGTCAAGGGAAAGGGAAAATGTCTCCCATGCTTGAGCACAGGTCAAATGAACATGGTAGTTGCGTTTAAGTGACAAAGTGATATTGATTTCCATAATTTTATTCAATATGTTATTCTCCTAGAAGGATATCTACAGGAAATTCCTCAAGTGGAGGTGCACCCGTGATAGTCAGATAATTAGTATATATAAGGAGAAGAGAAAAGAGACTCGTTTTTTGGGGGCACTCTTTTTGGAAAAATTATACTTTAAAATTTAACTTTTATTATTTCAGTATTAAAATATATGCTCACAGACTCAGACAAAAACATCCACATAAAACATAGATGTCAAACGCCACATTCAAGGTTGTGTGTGGAGTATTGTGACAAAGTTTCAGAATAAAAAGTGAAGTATTTTTCAACAAACTGGATAATGGATCATACAAATATCCATGGCAGCAGATTGATACAATTGAGATGTCAGTATAAATACTTCAAATTATCCAGTGCAGTGTAGGGATTTACACAGATTATGCAAAATGATTTTAAATGCATATATGTGCCTGTATATCACAGCATTATTTTCATAGCATGAAGTAATTTCTCTGTCAGGGCACTTCGTATGCAAATCATTTTGTATTATTACACACAGGAAAATTATTTCACAATCCTCTCATTTGAAAAAACAGGTTTGTATATCAATCTCATACAATCAGGTTATTACCATGTACTAATGGTCAGAGGAGGAGAGGTATAGAGTGTATCTCTCTCCGTTTGATATAGAAATATCCCTATTCCCAAATGGAAAATAATCTATTCAGTTTGTCTCCCCACACAAGGTTTTTATATATAACCTATGGTTGAGATATCTAAGTGGTGATGTGTTGTATCTTGATATTTGTTGATTTAGTGTGTACAGGTGCAGTCATTACATATCAAAAACAGCACTCCTTGTTAAAGGGACAGACACTGCTGTCAGCAGTGTAGTGAGAGCAGCTGCTGTTCACTGTGTGACAAACATTTCTACAGTGAATGAGCATGCTCTACTATACCTCAGGGTTAGAAGCATATAAGATTGTGCCTCTGCTTTTGCAGTGACAGCCCCGGGCACCCTGATGAATCAGCGCAGGGGATCCTGTGGGTCCTCACATACAATGAGAGAGCACAGAAAGAGGTGTAGTAAGGTTAGAATGAATTAGACAACCAGGCACATATATGCATTGAAAATCATTTTGCATTATCTGTGTAAATCCCTGCACTGGATAATTTGAAGTATTTATACTGATATATCAATTGCATCAATCTGCTGCCATGGATATTTGTATCCCCCATTATCTGTTTTGTTGAAAAATACTTTGCTTAGCTTTTTATTGTGAAACTTTGTCACAATACTCTACACACAACCTTGGGTGTGGCGTTTGAAATCTGTGTTTTATGTGGATGTTTTTGTCTGAGTCTGTGAGTATATATTTTAATACTGAAACAATAAAAGTTAAATTTTAACGTATATAATTTTTCCAAAAAGAGTGCCCCACAAAAAACAAGAGTATTTCTCTGACGTACTAGTGGATGCTGGGAACTCCGTAAGGACCATGGGGAATAGACGGGCTCCGCAGGAGACTGGGCACTCTAAAAGAAAGATTAGGTACTATCTGGTGTGCACTGGCTCCTCCCTCTATGCCCCTTCTCCAGAACTCAGTTAGAATCTGTGCCCGGCCAGAGCTGGGTGCTCCTAGTGAGCTCTCCTGAGCTTGCTAGAAAGAAAGTATTTGTTAGGTTTTTTTGTTTTCAGTGAGATCTGCTGGCAACAGACTCACTGCTACGAGGGACTGAGGGGAGAGAAGCAAACCTACCTGCGTGCAGCTAGCTTGTGCTTCTTAGGCTACTGGACACCATTAGCTCCAGAGGGTTCGAATACAGGGCCTGACCTCGATCGTCCGTTCCCGGAGCCGCGCCGCCGTCCCCCTTGCAGAGCCAGAAGAGAAGGAGATGAAATCGGCGGCAGAAGACTCCGGTCTTCATTAAGGTAGCGCACAGCACTGCAGCTGTGCGCCATTGCTCCCACTGCACACCACACACTCCGGTCACTGTAGGGTGCAGGGCGCTGGGGGGGGGGGGGGCGCCCTGGGCAGCAATAGAATACTTTTTGGCATAAAAATACACATAATACAGTCTGTGACTGTATATGTGTAAAACCCCCGCCAATTTTCAGTCAGAAACTGCAGGGAGAAGCCCGCCGCTTAGGGGGCGGGGCCTTCTTCCTCAGCACACCAGCGCCATTTTTCCTTCACAGTTCCGCTGGAAGCAGCTCCCTAGGCTCTCCCCTGCAGTATTCCTGATACAAGAAGGGTAAAAAAGAGAGGGGGGGCACATAAATTTAGGCGCAAATAATATATATTAAGCAGCTATTGGGAAAAATCACTCCATTATAGTGAAAATCCCTGTGTTATATAGCGCTGTGGTGTGTGCTGGCATACTCTCTCTCTTTCTCCCCAAAGGACTCTGTGGGGTCCTGTCCTCAGTCAGAGCATTCCCTGTGTGTGTGCGGTGTGTAGGTACGGCTGTGTCGACATGTTTGATGAGGAGGGTTACGTGGAGGCGGAGCAAGGGCAGATAAGTGTGGTGTCGCCCCCGACGGGGCCGACACCGTATTGGATGGATATGTGGAAGGTCTTAACAGACAGTGTCAACTCCTTACATAAAAGGTTCGATGACGCAGCAGCCTTGGGACAGCCGGGATCTCAACCCGCGCCTGCCCAGGCGTCTCAGAGGCCATCAGGGGCTCATAAACGCCCACTAGCTCAGATGGTAGACACAGATGTCGACACGCAGTCTGACTCCAGTGTAGATGAGGATGAGACAAATGCACAGTCTACTAAAGCCATCCGATGCATGATTACTGCAATGAAAAATGTATTGCACATTTCTGATATTAACCCGGTTACTACCAAGAAGGGTATCATGTTTGGGGAGAAAAAGCAGCCAGTGACTTTCCCCCCATCTGATGAATTAAATGAATTGTGTGAGGAAGCGTGGAGTTCCCTAGTGATTTCGAAGAGGTTACTGATGGCGTACCCTTTCCCGCCAACGGATAGGTTACGTTGGGAAACATCCCCTAGGGTGGACAAAGCGCTCACACGCTTATCAAAAAAGGTGGCACTGCCGTCTCAGGATACGGCCGCCTTAAAGGAGCCTGCGGATAGAAAGCAGGAAGCTATCCTGAAGTCTGTGTATACACACTCAGGTACTATACTGAGACCTGCTATTGCTTCAGCATGGATGTGTAGTGCTGCAGCCGCATGGTCTGATACCCTGTCAGACAACATTGATTCCCTCGACAGGGATACTATTTTGCTAACCATAGAACATATAAAAGATGTCGTCTTATATATGCGGGATGCACAGAGGGACATTTGCCTGCTGGCACCTAGAATTAATGCAATGTCCATTTCTGCCAGGAGAGTATTATGGACTCGGCAGTGGACAGGTGATGCTGATTCTAAAAGACATATGGAGGTTTTGCCTTATAAGGGTGAGGAATTGTTTGGGGACGGTCTCTCGGACCTCGTATCCACGGCAACAGCCGGGAAGTCAACTTTTTTACCTCCGGTTCCCTCACAGCCTAAGAAAGCACCGTATTATCATGTACAGTCCTTTCGGCCTCAGAAAGGCAAGCGGATCAGAGGCGCATCCTTTCTGCCCAGAGGCAGGGGTAGAGGAAAGAAGCTGCACCAGGCAGCCAGTTCCCAGGAACAAAAATCCTCCCCCGCTTCCTCTAAGTCCACCGCATGACGCTGGGGCTCCACAGGCGGAGCCGGGTGCGGTGGGGGCGCGTCTCCGAAACTTCAGCAACCAGTGGGTTCGCTCACAAGTGGATCTCTGGGGTGTACAAATTGTATCTCAGGGATACAAGCTGGAGTTCGAGACGTCTCCCCCTCGCAGTTACCTCAAATCAGCCTTGCCAGCTACTCCCAAGGAAAGGGAGGTAGTACTGGCGGCAATTCACAAGCTGTATCTCCAGCAGGTGATAATCAAAGTTCCCCTCCTTCAACAGGGACGGGGTTACTATTCCACAATGTTTGTGGTACCGAAACCAGACTGTTCGGTGAGACCCATTCTAAATTTGAAATCCTTGAACACTTATATAAGGAAGTTCAAGTTCAAAATGGAATCGCTCAGGGCGGTTATTGCAAGCCTGGAAGAGGGGGATTTTATGGTATCACTGGACATCAAGGATGCTTACCTACATGTCCCCATTTACCCACCTCACCAGGAGTACCTCAGGTTTGTGGTACAGGACTGCCATTACCAATTCCAGACGTTGCCGTTTGGTCTGTCCACGGCACCGAGGGTATTTACCAAGGTAATGGCCGAAATGATGATACTCCTTCGAAAGAAGGGAGTTATAATTATCCCGTACTTGGACGATCTCCTTTTAAAGGCGAGGTCCATGGAGCAGTTGTTGGTCGGAGTAGCACTATCTCGGGAAGTGCTACAACAGCACGGCTGGATTCTGAATATCCCAAAGTCGCAGCTGGTTCCTACGACGTGTCTGCTGTTCTTGGGTATGATTCTGGACACAGAACAGAAGAAGGTGTTTCTCCCGGAGGAGAAGGCCAAGGAGTTGTCATCTCTGGTCAGAGACCTCCTGAAACCAAAACAGGTGTCGGTGCATTACTGCACGCGAGTCCTGGGAAAGATGGTAGCTTCTTACAAAGCAATTCCCTTCGGCAGGTTCCATGATAGGATCTTTCAGTGGGATCTGTTAGACAAGTGGTCCGGATCGCATCTTCAGATGCACCGGTTGATCACCCTGTCCCCGATGGCTAGGGTGTCTCTGCTGTGGTGGCTGCAGAGTGCTCATCTTCTCGAGGGCCGCAGATTCGGCATTCAGGACTGGGTCCTGGTGACCACGGATGCAAGCCTCCGAGGTTGGGGGGCAGTCACTTAGGGAAGAAACTTCCAAGGACAATGGTCGAGTCAGGAGACTTCCCTACACATAAATATTCTGGAACTGAGGGACATTTACAATGCCCTAAGTCAAGCAAAACCCCTGCTTCAAAACCAGCCGGTGCTGATTCAGTCAGACAACATCACGGCGGTCGCCCATGTAAACCGACAGGGCGGCACAAGAAGCAGGATGGCAATGGCAGAAGCCACAAGGATTCTCCGATGGATGGAAAATCACGTGATAGCACTGTCAGCAGTGTTCATTCCGGGAGTGGACAACTGGGAAGCAGACTTCCTCAGCAGGCACGACCTCCACCCGGGAGAGTGGGGACTTCATCCAGAAGTCTTCCAGCTGATTGTAAATCGTTGGGAAAGGCCACAGGTGGACATGATGGCGTCCCGCCTCAACAAAAAGCTAAAACATTATTGCGCCAGGTCAAGGGACCCTCAGGCGATAGCTGTGGACGCTCTAGTGACACTGTGGGTGTACCGGTCGGTTTGTGTTCCCTCCTCTTCCTCTCATACCAAAGGTACTGAGGATAATTAGAAAGAGAGGAGTAAGAACTATACTCATTGTTCCGGATTGGCCAAGAAGAACTTGGTACCCGGAACTACAAGAAATGATCTCAGAGGACCCTTGGCCTCTGCCGCTCCGACAGGACCTGCTACAGCAAGGGCCCTGTCTGTTCCAAGACATACCGCGGCTGCGTTTGACGGCATGGCGGTTGAACGCCGGATCCTGATGGAAAAGGGCATTCCGGTTGAAGTCATTCCTACGCTGATAAAAGCTAGGAAGGATGTGACAGCAAAACATTATCACCGCATATGGCGAAAATATGTTGCTTGGTGTGAGGCTATGAAGGCCCCAACAGAGGAATTTCAGCTGGGTCGATTTCTGCACTTCCTACAGTCAGGAGTGACTATGGGCC
Source organism: Pseudophryne corroboree (assembly GCF_028390025.1). Lineage (NCBI taxonomy): Eukaryota > Metazoa > Chordata > Amphibia > Anura > Myobatrachidae > Pseudophryne > Pseudophryne corroboree. The sequence goes on from NC_086445.1 coordinate 717,896,292, forward strand.
TAAAATTGGAATCCATAAAAGTCCAGATTTCGGCCCTGTCTATTTTCTTCTTTCAAAAAGAACTGGCTTCACTGCCTGAAGTTCAGACGTTTGTTAAGGGGTGCTGCATATTCAGCCCCCTTTTGTGCCTCCAGTGGCACCTTGGGATCTCAACGTAGTGTTGGATTTCCTAAAATCACATTGGTTTGAGCCACTTCAGACCGTGGAGTTGAAGTATCTCACGTGGAAAGTGGTCATGCTTTTGGCCTTGGCTTCGGCTAGGCGTGTGTCAGAATTGGCGGCTTTGT